>NC_084753.1:19491059-19603559 GCF_033978785.1 Entelurus aequoreus | reverse complement strand
ACAAAATGGCGCATCCTGAAGCGACTGTCAGAAAGCGGCTTGAAGATGGTCTGTAAAACATAATTTATGCAACATTTTGACCAAAGAACCACCATTACATGTTATGTAGACCACAAGGAAGTGTTTCCCATTTAGAAAAAAATAAAAATAATATGACCCCTTTAATGCGCCCTATAATCCGCCTTTTATATTAAAATAGACGTGAATAGACCCACTTATTCGCAGTGCGCCTTTTAATCCGGTGCGCCCTAGAGTCTGGAAAATACGGTACCTTTTTTGGTCATACTACAAATAACCCCAAAACAACTTTTATATTGTCTGTACCTATTAGTGGAGGCCCTTGGGGACATTTTCGTTTACTTTTGTCTAAAAGCGCCAAATTTGGCACAGGTGTAGCTCAGGGCATACTTAAATGATTTAGCTAGGGCGCCCGCGCCGGTGACCTTTGGGGTCGCTACAGCGCCACCCGTAATAGCTTTTGTCTCTAACATTTGAAACAGATGAGCTACAAATGTAAACTTAGTGTCTATTTCATGTGTTTTGACAATTAGAAATGTGTTGGAATGCTCATTTTTATTTTTGGGTGTGTCTAGACCCCTAATTTGCATATTTCCAAGTGGCGTTTTGCTATTCTGAAGACATTGGACGTAACTTGGGCATTGTTATGAGTAAAACCTGGTGCAACATGCATGATTCCTTTCTAATGTTTATATGAAATGTCGGGGGGGTCGGCTGTAGTTGTGACATTTTGAAGACATTGGTTTCGCTTAAAGGCCTACTGAAATTATTTTTTTAAATTTAAACGGGGATAGCAGATCCATTCTATGTGTCATACTTAATCATTTCGCGATATTGCCATATTTTTGCTGAAAGGATTTGTAGAGAACATCGACGATAAAGTTTGCAACTTTTGGTCGCTGATAAAAAAGCCTTGCCTGTACCGGAAGTAGCGTGACGTCACAGGTTGAAAGGCTCCTCACATTTCCCCATTGTTTACACCAGCAGCGAGAGCGATTCGGACCGAGAAAGCGACGATTACCCCATTAATTTGAGCGAGGATGAAAGATTTGTGGATGAGGAACGTGAGAGTGAAGGACTAGAGTGCAGTGCAGGACGTATCTTTTTTTGCTCTGACCGTAACTTAGGTACAAGGGTTCATTGGATTCCACACGTTCTCCTTTTTCTATTGTGGATAACGGATTTGTATTTTAAACCACCTCGGATACTATATCCTCTTGAAAATGAGAGTCCAGAACGCGAAATGGACATTCACAGTGACTTTTATCTCCACGACAATACATCGGCGAAGCACTTTAGCTACGGAGCTAACGTGATAGCATCGGGCTTAACTGCAGATAGAAACAAATAAATAAACCCCTGACTGGAAGGATAGACAGAAGATCAACAATACTATTAAACCATGGACCTGTAACAACACGGTTAATGCTTTCCAGCCTGGCGAAGCTTAACAATGCTGTTGCTAACGACGCCATTGAAGCTAACTTAGCTACGGAACCACACAGAGCTATGCTAAAAACATTAGCTAACCACCTACGCCAGCCAGCCCTCATCTGCTCATCAACACCCGTGCTCACCTGCGTTCCAGCGATCGACGGAGCGACGAAGGACTTCACCCGATCATCCGTGCGGTCGGCGGCTAGCGTCGGATAGCGCGTCTGCTATCCAAGTCAAAGTCCTCCTGGTTGTGTTGCTGCAGCCAGCCGCTAATACACCGATCCCACCTACAGCTTTCTTCTTTGCAGTCTTCATTGTTAATTAAAAAAATTGCAAAAGATTCACCAACACAGATGTCCAGAATACTGTGGAATTTTGCGATGAAAACGGAGCTTTTTGTATTGGATACAATGGTGTCCGAATACTTCCGTTTCAACCATTGACGTCACGCGCATACGTCATCATACATAGACGTTTTCAACCGGGAAATTTCGCGGAAAATTTAAAATTGCACTTTATAAGTTAACCCGGCCGTATTGGCATGTGTTGCAATGTTTAGATTTCATCATTGATATATAAACTATCAGACTGTGTGGTCGGTAGTAGTGGGTTTCAGTAGGCCCTTAAAGGGCAACTACTCTTTGGCTACTTGCAATACTGACTTTCTCTACTTTTACTAATGTTGCAATGAAATGTATATGTAGCTTTACCTTCTATCTGTGTTGAAATATATGTGCAATACATTTTGGTCGATAATGGCTATGTTGTTAATATGGAAATTAAAGTGCTCTAATAAATAAATGATCATAAATCTGATCATTCCAGTATGTTTCTGAAGCTCAAAAAACCTAAAACAGTTTGCCAAAAGTATCAAAAGTTAAGGTACACCTACTTTTTACATAACCGCCATCTTGGAAATATGCTAATTAGGTGTCCAGACACACCCAATCATAAAGATGATTTTTCCATCATATTTGTAATTGCCAAAAAACATGAAATAGACACCAAGTTTGGATTTGTAGCTCATCTGGTTCAAATGTAGAGGCAAAAGCGTGTACAGGTGGTGGCCATATTGGATCAGCCGCTGTGGCGACCCCAAAGGTCACCGGCGCGGGTGCCCTAGCCAAATCATTTAAGTATGCCCTGAGCTACACCTGTGCCAAATTTGGCGCTTTTAGACAAAAGTGAACGCACACACCCTAAAATCTCCCTAAGGGCCCCCACTATAATACTTGTCTCAGGCGTTGGTTTTTCCAGTTTTGATTACAGTATATGTTGCTCCTGTGCAGGAACCGAAGCTAATCTCCATTCAGCTAAAAAAAAAATCGACTTGCCTGCACAATTTCCTGAATAGATCATACATTGCCGCCATTTGGGGAAAAAAAAAGAAAAAAGGAGTTTGACTAATAGCTTCTAATTCAGCCGCCCGGAGCCTGATCAATAATTGCGTGCCAATAATGATGGAGAGGTGCGTGCGCCAGAGGAAATGATTCCACTCATTGTCTGAGAAAAATGAAGGCGCGGACATCGCCTTGAGGGGCGCGGAGATGTCCACAGGTGCTGGTATGACGTGCGAGTCGATGAAAGTGAAGACAAATGACGGCCGCACGCTAACGTTTGTTTGTAGACAACTTCTTCAACTCGCACGCTCCAATGCTGTTGAGGAGAGGCTTTTCCCGCCGTGAGGCGTTCAAGTGCTTGCTCATAAAATGTGTCTCAACAGTGCTGAACTGGGCTTTTATTTGATTTGGTTTGCTGTCATTGTTTTCACAATCTACTTATAATCTATTCCTATCAACCTACGTTATTTATTTACCTACAAAACCCAAAATCAGTGAAGTTGGCACTTTGTGTAAATGGTAAATAAAAACAGAATACAATGATTTGCAAATCCTTTTCAACTTATATTCAATTGAATAGACAGCAAAGACAAGATACTTAACGTTCGAACTGGAAAACTTTGTTATATTTTGCAAATATTAGCTCATTTGGAATTTGATGCCTGCAACATGTTTACAAAAAGCTGGCACAAGTGGCAAAAAAGACTGAGAAAGTTGAGGAATGCTCATCAAACACTTATTTGGAACATCCCACAGGTGAACTGGCTAATTGGGAACAGGTGGGTGCCATGATTGTCTGTATAAAAGCAGCTTCCATGAAATGCTCAGTCATTCACAAACAAGGACGGGGAGAGGGTCACCACTTTGTCAACAAATGTGTGAACAAATTGTCCAACAGTTTAAGAACAACATTTCTCAACGAGCTATTGCAAGGAATTTAGGGATTTCACCATCTACGGTCCGTAATATCATCAAAAGGTTCAGAGAATCTGGAGAAATCACTGCACGTAAGCGATGATATTACGGACTTTCGATCCCTGCATCAAAAAGCGACATCGGTGTGTAAAGGATATCACCACATGGGCTCAGGAACACTTCAGAAAACCACTGTCAGTAACTACAGTTCCTCGCTACATCTGTAAGTGCAAGTTAAAACTCTACTATGCAAAGCAAAAGCCGTTTATCAACAACACCCAGAAACGCCGCCGGCTTTGCTGGGCCCGAGCTCATCTAAGATGGACTGATGCAAAGTGGAAAAGTGTTCTGTGGTCTGACGAGTCCACATTTAGAATTGTTTTTGGAAACTGTGGACGTCGTGTCCTCCGGACCAAAGAGGAAAAGAACCATCCCGATTGTTCTAGGCGCAAAGTTGAAAAGCCAGCATTTGTGATGGTATGGGGGTGTATTATTGTGCACGGCATGGGTAACTTACACATCTGTGAAGGCACCATTAATGCTGAAAGGTTACATCCAGGCTTTGGAGCAACATATGTTGCCATCCAAGCAACGTTACTGGACGCCCCTGCTTATTTCAGCAAGAGAATGCCAAGCCACGTGTTACAACAGCGTGGCTTCATAGTAAAAGAGTGCGGGTACTAGACTGGCCTGCCTGTAGTCCAGACCTGTCCCCCACTGAAAATGTGTGTCGCATTATGAAGCCTAAAATACACCACAGAAACCCCGGACTGTTGAACAACTTAAGCTGTACATCAAGCAAGAATGGGAAAGAATTCCTCCTGAAAAGCTTAAAAAATGTGTCTCCTCAGTTCCCAAATGTTTAATGAGTGTTTTTAAAAGGAAAGGCCATGCAACACAGTGGTAAAAATGCCCCTGTGCCAACTTTTAAGCAATGTGTTGCTGCCATTAAATTCTGAGTTAATGATTATTTGCAAAAAAAAAATTACGTTTCTTAGTTCGAACATTAAATATCTTGTTTTTGCAGTCTATTCAATTGAATATAAGTTCAAAAGGATTTGCAAATCATTGTAGTTTGTTTTCATTCACGATTTACACAACGTGCCAACTTAACTGGTTTTGGGGTTTGTACTTTTTATCTATTTATGTACATACTATCGTTCTTGTGGTATTCATTGGCTAAATCTGAACCATTGGCTCCACAATGTAATGCCATCTAATGTGTCTCATTTGTATGTCAAAGTTCCTTGAATCCTTATCATCACACTCTTACAGTACCTCTAACTGTACTTTATTTAGCTAATCATTGATTTAAAGTAGATTTGGTGCACATAAAGTAGAAGGAGGGACAATTCCATCACTGTGAGGCGTTCAGGTGCTTTTGTTGTGCTGATAATTAACTTATTTCTCTGCCTTTGTGGTTTCTTTTTGCCTCCGAGCACATTAATGGGTTTACTCGGTCATCATCACCACTCCTTACACCCTGTAAAAAGATACAAATACAAAACAAGCCAAAGAAAAAGAAGTTGATGTTTTAGATGTTAAATTGTTAAATTTCACGCCATAAGGCGTAGTACATTTTGATTTGTTTATGCAAAGCCTAATTTTTTTCCAGCTGTCTTTACTGTTACTTTTCTAAAATCTGCACATTTTTTTCAGTTTGTATGGTTATCATCACATTTTTCCAAAAAAAACAAAAAACACACACACAAAAACAGAAGATAAAAAGAAAGTAAAAAAACATATTGATTGATTGATTGATTGAAACTTTTATTAGTAGATTGCACAGTACAGTACATATTACAGTACATACTCTGAGTTGCTCATCCACTTTCTCCATGTTCAGCCCCATCTCCCTTTCATCCCTCTCTAAGATGGCCGCCGCCTTGAGACCCGCCACATCCCCTCAGGACCCCGTCCCTGCCCTCCTCCTTAAGGAGGTTTTTGATGCAGTAGGTCCCCACATCCTGTCCATCATCAACTGTTCCCTGGCCACAGGTATAGTCCCATCATGCCTAAAAGAAGCAGTAGTCCAACCCCTTCTTAAGAAAGCCAACCTAGATCCCCCTCACCCCAGCAACTACAGACCCATCTCAAAATTACCATTTCTGTCTAAACTGTTAGAAAAGGCCATCCTCAGTCAGCTGCAGCCCTATCTCCAACACAACAACATACTGGAAAAATTTCAGTCCGGATTTAGGGCCGGCCACAGCACTGAGTCCGCCCTCTTGAAGGTATTAAACGACCTTCTCCTCATCACTGACTCTGGGAAATGTGCTGCACTGGTTCTCCTGGACCTCAGTGCAGCGTTCGATACTATAGACCATACTGATCTCCTGGACCGCCTCCAACATGGGGTCGGCATCACCAACACAGCCCTGTCCTGGTTTACGTCATACCTCAACAACAGAACCTTCTCTGTGAACATAGCAAACCATTCCTCCCGCTGTGTCAACCTCACCTGTGGGGTCCCCCAGGGCTCAATACTGGGTCCCATCCTGTTCTCCATCTACATGCTCCCCCTCAGCCAAGTCATTCATCGCCATAAAATTTCCTTTCACTGCTACGCTGATGATACTCAAATCTATCTTCCACTCAAGACAGATGATCCCTCTGGGCTGGACCTTTTGAAAGACTGCTTGCGGGACATAAAGGAGTGGATGTCACAAAGCTTCCTGCAGCTCAATGACACCAAGAGTGAAATTCTTCTGTTTGGCAACTCCACCTCGGTCAGTCAGATCAGAAAGAATTTGGGAAGTTTGGCCACTCTTGAAAAACCCCATGTCAAAAACCTCGGGGTCATATTCGACCCAGACCTCAAGTTTGACAAACAAGTGAAATCTGTGGTGAAATCCTGTTTTTTCCAACTACGCACCATAGCCAAGATCAAGTCTTTCCTCTCCCCCAGTGACCTACGGAGGGTCGTGTTAATGCTTATTTTTTCTAGACTGGACTATTGCAATGCCCTTTATGCTGGGGTCACCAACAAGACCATCCATAGCATGCAGCTAGTACAAAATGCGGCTGCCAGGCTGGTGACAGGCGCAAAAATGAGGGAACATATTTCTCCCATCCTCTCCTCCCTTCACTGGCTCCCAGTGAAGTGTAGAGTGAAATTTAAGATCGTCATGTTCGTCTTCAAAGCGCTCAATGGTCTCGCCCCAGCTTATATTAAAGATCTCCTGGACCAACCCACCAGCTCCAGGCTGGGTCGTTGCCTTAGATCAGACAACCAGATGACCCTGAAGGTCCCACGGTCAAACCTAGTGACAAGGGGAGACCGTGCTTTCTCAGTGATGGCACCTAGGTTGTGGAATAAGCTCCCCCTGAGTATTAAGTCCGCCACCACTCTGGACTCTTTTAGAGCACGGCTTAAAACTCACCTTTTTACCGCAGATGACTTTTAATCTATGTTTTCATTGTGAGTCTTAAATGTTTAGTTTAGATTCCTTTGTGTGTCTCAGTCTCTGTTTCTGTTTTTTTGTTTCTCCAGTCGGGCTGCGCCCCGGGCTGATGTAACAGTTGGTTGGGGGGCGCATAATAAATGAAAATAACATAACATAACATAACATATTCCGTACAATTGACCACTAAATGGTAACACCCGAATAAGTTTTTCAACTTGTTTAAGTCGGGGTCCATGTTAATCAATTCATGGTACAAATATATATACTATCATCATAATACAGTCATCACACAAGTTAACCATCAGAGTATATACATTGAATTATTTACATTATTTACAATTTGGGGGATGGGATATGGAGGAGGGTTGGGGTTAGGTTTGGTTGATATCAGCACTTCAGTCATCAACAATTGCATCATCTGAGAAATGGACATTGGAACAGTGTATGTCTGACTTGGTAGGATATGTACAGTGAGCGGTGAACACAGTAAGCTCAGAAAGCATAAGAACAAGTATATACATTTGATTATTTACATTACATTATTTACAATCCGGGAAGGTATGAATTGGAAGGGGGAGGGTGTTAGTCAAGGGATGAGGTTGACTGGAGGTGTTCTTTTAGTGCGGTTTTGAAGGAGGGTAGAGATGCCCTTTCTTTTACACCTGTTGGGAGTGCATTCCACATTGATGTGGCATAGAAAGAGAATGAGTTAAGACCTTTGTTAGTTCGGAATCTGGGTTTAACGTGGTTTGTGGAGCTCCCCCTGGTGTTGTGGTTATGGCGGTCTTTTACATTATGGAAGTAGTTTGACATGTACTTCGGTATCAGGGAGGTGTAGCGGATTTTATAGACCAGGCTCAGTGCAAGTTGTTTTACTCTGTCCTCCACCCTGAGCCAGCCCACTTTGGAGAAGTGGGTAGGAGTGAAGTGTGATCTGGGGTGGATGTCTAGAAGTAACCTGACTAGCTTGTTCTGGGATGTTTGGAGTCTAGATTTGAGGGTTTTGGAGGTGCTAGGGTACCAGGAGGTGCATGCGTAGTCGAAAAAGGGTTGAACGAGAGTTCCCGCTATAATTTTCATGGTGCTTTTGTTGACCAGAGAGGAGATTCTGTAGAGAAATCTCGTTCGTTGGTTGACCTTTTTGATGACCTTGGTTGTCATTTTATCACAGGAAAGATTAGCCTCTAGAATGGAACCTAGGTAGGTGACCTCATCTTTCCTGGTGATAACAATGTCACCCACTTTTATAGTGAAGTCATTGACTTTCTTACGGTTGATTTGGGACCCAAAAAGGATGGATTCCGTTTTACCTAAGTGTATGGATAGGTCATTGTCAGCGAGCCAGGTGCAAATTCTACACAGTTCAGCACTGAGGATTTTTTAGGGGTGTACCGTTCGATAGCGGTCCGACATTAGTAATAAAACAAGTATCAGGTTGTAAGTATCCAAAATATCAATCAATCAATGTCAATCAATGTTTATTTATATAGCCCTAAATCACAAGTGTCTCAAAGGGCTGCACAAGCCACAACGACATCCTTGGTTTAGAGCCCACATAAGGGCAAGGAAAAACTCATTTAACTCATTCGATATTTAATATCGAATATAGACTCCGATACAAGCAAAGCCAGCATCTAAAATGTCCTCCAATAAGCACACAAGTAGGTCTTTTCTTGCATTTTAGTCGAGTCATTTATAAAAGGTAATTATGGTAGGCTATATGCTACCAGGAGCTAGCAGCTACACAATAGCCAAGCACACAAGCTAGACATATCTAATACGTGGCCTGAATTGAACAATATTACAGTCTAAAACATTGACATTTGTCAATATAAACAAGTATCAAATAATTACAGTTGCATTTTACTTCATCTCCAATGCAGAAGCACATTAGAACTTTTCCAGTAACAAGTGTGTCCGCATCATTCAACTTTCAGTTTCATGATGGTAACTTAAAAAAATATGATGGCCACTAGGTGTCGTCAAAAAACCCCCCAAAAAAACAATTACCACTCCACTTCAACTTAAAGACAGCATAAGTCCATTACAGACGGTTAAAAATTAATAGGTTAGTGTTTTTCACACCTACTATTATTTGCGAAATTTCACTTGATTGAACCTTTTCTAACATACCACACTACAAAGGAATACAAGTATGCATGATTCGTACCGATATCGTATCGGATCATTATCGATTTCGGCCAGTACTCAAAGCTCCAATATCGATATCATAACATATAAAAAATAAATGTTATTTGCCAAATTGGACAACACTAGTGCCAACTAATCGTTTTAATGCCAATTTGCATTTTTAAAGTACATTTCTATGGTTATTGTTACAATTTTTCAAAAACACAAACAAGAGAGAGGATACTTAGGAAAACAATATATAGCCCAGATAAAAACACATTTCTGTAACTATCACATACAAAAAAAACTAAGAAAATATATTTTTAGATTTAAACTGTACAATTTTAGGAACTGTTTGTTGACTTAGAGTTTTCAATGTAGTCAGTTTATTAATATTTAAAAACTAGACAGGTTTTTGCTGACAACCTTTATTCATTATTAATGTTATTATTGATCCGTATTTGTCGGTTTGTTTTCCCAGCTAAAATAGTTACAAGTATGTAAAAAAAAAAAAGAAGGTTTATTCGGTTATATCATCACACCACTAACAAATATTTGAACCATTTAGATGCTAAATTAGGGCAATAGTCAATGTTCTAGTGATGTGCGATACCACTCGATTTTCTTTCCGGGTCCGATACCAAGTAAAATTCAGGCTGTATTTGCGATACCTAACCTAACGTGTCTGCTAAAATGTTAAAAGTTGTCTATTTAAAAAAAAAAAAAAATCTAAAAAACCATAATAAAAATGTCCGAAAAAAATCAAAAAATCGGAATGTCATGAGAAAAATCTGAAATTCTTAAACAGATAATTAACAATAATATACTTAGTTACTGGTTTTGTCTTTAAATATATATACATTGTCAGTTTAAAAAATAAAAATAAAAAAAATAAAAAAAATGTATACTTTATTTGGTGGAAAAAGTTTAAACACAACTGATAGAAAATATTAGCAACCTTCAAAATGAAAATAAAATATACTTAAAATATAAACAAAGTTTAGTCATTTTAATTAAAAATACGTACTTATGAATTAATTTCAAAAACTGCAACATTTACAATAAACACTGTTAAATGTGTAACTGAACATAATAAATATATAGGCCATATAGGCAGAATTTTTGACACACTAGGTCAGGGGTCCCCAAACATTTTGACTCGGGAGCCGCATTGGGTTAAAAAAAATCTGGCCGGGGGCAGGACTGTTTATATATATACTGTATATATACATAGTTGAGGTTACTGTGGTTTATCCGTTAGAGCGGATTATACCTTAGGTCAAGAAAAAACACATAGGCTATTTAATCCCTGCAAGCCTGTTTCGCAGGTCCCCTGAAAAGCAGGGAAAACTGCGAAACGTATACATATTATATATATATATATATATATATATATATATATATATATATATATATATATATATATATATATATATATATATATATATATATATATATATATATATATTCCGAGCGCAATGAGGTCACGTTATCGATGGGAAAATGCATTTTTAGACAATATGATTTGAATGAGCGGCTAGGAGACACAGAGAGTAACAAACGGTAGAAAATGGATTAGAAAGAACAGATAAAAATTAAAAAAAAGCCCCCCAAAAAACTAACTTTTTTTTTTTTTACTTGGGACTTCCCGCGTAGGGATGATGTTTGATAAGAAATTATCGAGTTCGAGTCTATTATCGAATCCTCTTATCGAACCGATTCCTTAGCGATTCTCTTATCGAGTCCAGATAGGTTGTTGTATATGGAAAAAAACACACAATATTTGGTTAAACAAAAGCTCACTTTTATTAAAAAAGAAAACAATTTAATCTAAAAAATAAATAAATATTGACTGTTGCCCCCCTAAAAAAATAAAATAAATAAATATTGACTGTTGTTACCCAAAGTATATTAAGTGGGATTTTTCAGAAAAACAAATATATAAGGTAACACAAAAACAACCTGTCTCTGTGATCACTATAGGTGTATAAATAATAATATAGTGTTAAATAAAATCAGTCCCTTGGGCACAAAACTGAAAATAATACAGCTCTCCAAAAAGTGCACTTCTGCTGCTATTTGACATAACTGTTTGTTATGATGCTTTGACATTTTTGCACTTTATTTCTTTATTGAAAGAAAATTCTATGAAGAGAAAAGTTGTTTGCAAATGTGGTTACAATGCTAAAAAATGAAAAGTTAAAGCTAAAAAAAAGAAATACACCTTATTGAGTTAACATTATTACTTTATAGGGGAAAGATGTTATGAGCTAGGGAATATAACAACTACACTACCCATCATGCAACGGGAGTGACGAGCATGCGCGGTAGCCCCAAAAAGTGTTGCATGTCGTCACCCGTGAAAGTAAACGTCAAGAACTCAGCCAACAAGCCTCGTCTGCATTATTTATAATTAGACAGACAACACATATACAGTGTGATTTTGTTTTGTTTACAAGGAAAGAAAACCAAAAGTTGAAAAAGGGAGATCATGTCATATATGTATGTGCTGCGGTTGCTTTAAGAACGTTGCGACAGCTGCCGTAAAGGAGGTGCGTTGCTAGCCTGGTTGCTATGTTTCCGGTGGGTCGTAGAAGTGTTCTTCATGTGTTTGTACCCTGCTCAAATCTCCCAGTAAAGTTATTCATTGGATTATACCTTTTGTTTTGAACTTTATTACATCTTGGAGCACTTTTTCCCGTCCATTTTTTTCCTGCTTTCGCTATCTGCGCCTAATGACTAAGCTACATGACTGATTTCTTGTGATGTCCCACGGAGCATTTCTGGTCGGGACGGGATTCGTTCCGAGGGGTTCGAATAAAGAACCAACTCTTTTTCTTTACTATAGTGGTCTCGATAACGGGTACCGGTTCTCAAAAAGGGATTCGAGTCCGAGGACTCGGTTGTTTTCTTATCGAACAACCGGGAAAACCGGTTTCGAGTATCATCCCTATTCCCGCGGGCCGGATTTTGGACGCTGGCGGGCCGTATCTGGGGCATCGTAGTTTGGGGAGCACTGCACTAGGTTATGCAGTTACACAATAGTTTTATTATAATTTTACTCTACTCTCATATGGGGAAAAACTGTAAAAATGTAAGAAAAAAGAGCAAAATAATCAGTCTGTAACGAAAAAAAGCTCAAATGTTCTCAATAATAATATACTTAGTCACCTATAATACATAGCTGACACAATATTTGTTTTTAGTTTTTTTTTAAATAAGAAAATATCAATATGGTCCCCGCATACTTTGACTTTTTCTCATGCAGCATTTGGTGGAAAAAGTTTGGACACCCCTGAACTAATGTATCGAAATAATCGATTTGAGCGCATAAAGATCTGGTATCGGCAATATCGATATTACAGTATCGATCCGCACATCACTACAATGTTTGTTGTCAACCGACTGTAGTTAAAACCCACATTTTGTCCTTCATCTTCACCAGCAGCAGGTCTTTTTGTTCCACCGTATGCTTTTCTTTCAAAGTTTTTTTGTTGTTGTTGTTTTTTTTATTTAAAAAAAAAAAACCAAGAACAGTTTGAACATCGTGCTCTAAGTGGATTGGGTTCCTGTCAGAGCTGAACGTTCCGACATTGATAAATTTCCTCCTGCGTGGGATCAATAACTCTCACCTCTCAGCCGTGGGCTCCCTCCGAGTGGGACGTCATAATTACTCTGTCAGACTGAATGCCTGTCTGTGTAAAGAGCGGCGACTCTGTCAGAGAGTGTGTGTTTGAGAGAGTCACTCTGTGTGTGTGTGTGTGTGTGTGTGTGTGTGTGTGTAGAGCAGCACGGGGTGTCAAACATATGCATGGAGATTTGTGGATTATGTCAACACACCAACATAATGTGCATGTGTGTGCGGAAATATCCACTGTATGTCTTTCTAAAGGAGTATGTATGGAGATTTATGGATTAGTAAATGTGTGTGCGTGCGTGTGTGTGTGTGTGCGGGCACAGGTGATGATTTGTCGGCTGAGCCTGAACCGTGATTGGCAGTGAATGACAGTCCCAGCAGCCCACCTCCTCCTTTCTCCTCCCACGGCGCTTTTTAGATGCCTGTCATTTTCACCAATCGCCGACTGGATCTGACAGCCAAGCAAACACACACACACTGAACCTACACACCACTCACACACACACACAAACACACCAAACCTACACACCACACACATGCTCACACGCATCGACACATGTTTACACCTTGCACCGAGTACGTTTCCTGAAACAAAATCAACGACTAAAAAGACCTTTAAAAAGTGGACATTTCATCATGAACATAATAGTGTCACAGCGGCGCGTGATTGCGACATTCGACATGATCCCTGGTTGCAGGGAAGGCAGGCGGTGTAGAAGCAGTATGTCAAAAATAAAGTGTAGCAGAGTACCAAAAAGAAAGAGGTGAATAAGCAGGAGAAGAAATGCAAAACATGAACCACAGAACTTAGGTCTGCACCAGAACCATCTGAGACGCGGTCAGGGGCGCCGCTAGGGATTTTGGGCCCCATGAAAATAATCTTTACAGGGCCCCCAACACAGCGGCAACATTATAATTTCATCATCATTAGGGGCCTCTCTGGGCCCCCCTCCATCATGGGCCCCTAGAATCCGTCTCCTTTACCCCCCCTTTTCGGCGCCCCTGGACGCGGTACTGGCATATAAAGCACTTAGGTGGGGATTGTCAACAGATCAGTGTCCTGATCACCAAACAGAGGCAGGTGTGTTAATCAGTGCCCAACACTGGCTCTGTAAAATGTTGGCTACTCTATGCCCACCTCTGGTCCTGTATATACACCTAACACCTAATGGAGGACAGCTAAAAAAAAAGAGGCTTCGCTACACATCTTAAAACTGATAACTATCCATCAGTCACTTATAGATGTTATTTTTTGCGAGCGCAATGTTGCTGGTAAAATGTGAGCGTAGTGTTAGCACAGTAACTCACATAGCTATGCTAATGTTGCTAACAGTTGTGTCCTTGGAAACTCATTTACCTTCTGCACGTAAAAAGTGGCTCAAGTGCTAAATAGTACTTCTTGGAGCCGCGCAGGCCTGGTCTAACACAGCTCATTAGCATTAAAGCTACAGACACAGTAGGGCTTTTACTAAAATAATATTTTAACACTTGGGGTATATTGGGGACTTGTCTGTTCTTTCAGGTAAAGAGTTGCTTTATTTTTTTCTGGAAAGGGTTTTTTTCATGTTCAATTTTAGTATTTTTATTTTAAATTCTTTAATATGTCTATACACTTGGAAATATTTTTTCTTAGACCAGTCAAGTACTGCTCGGACAAAAAAGTCCTAAAGTGTATTGACAAAGAGTGTATAAAAAAAATGTTTGGATTCATATTTTTTTTAAACTTTTTAAAAAAAATTTTTCTCAATTCTCTTCATCAATTTCAGTCCTAAATCAAAATTAGCAAACATGTCATGTTTTGTATTTTATTTTATTTTATTTCAACCCATTGAATGCCCATTTGATCTAATCATGTCAGTTTTTCATTTGGAAAAAATTGCATTAAATGTGTTATTATCCATACAGTAAATGTTAAAGGGTGAAGGTACTGGCATAAAGATCAGGGGCCGTACTTATCAAGCTTCTTAGAAATACTCCTAAGAAGTCTGCTAAGAGTTGACTTAAGAGTAAATAAATTCTTCACTGAAAGCTGCACTTAAAAGTTAGTTATCAAGCGTCTTACTCACACTTTCAGCAAAGTGTAGGACTGAATCGTAAGTGTCACACTCAGAGCTGAATTACGACATTACTATGTGCCGTAAACGGAATTTTAGGTGACGTCATTTCTGTGTCCATAGAAATTACCAATCACGGAAGGGAATCCGTTGTCTAAGAATAAAGAAATATCTTGGAAATATTTAAGTGGACAATGGGAGTGTATATTTTGACAATAAACTACAAAATAATACAAAACAAACTAGTCCACGCCGGCACTCACGCTACTGCTCCCTCTCTTCTATCGCCCACACACTCACTGACGTCACTCACCTCACGGCCACACACATACGCTACTGTCATAACATTTTCTTTCCAATTCATTAATTAGGCAACTAATTTGAAACTGGTGTGGGTGGCTCTATATATACTAGCCCACTGCAGACACATGCAGAAATCAACAAGGAATCGAAAAGTATTAAATCTGTGACAAAAATAATATCCGCTCTGTCTAAACGATACCGTTTGATCAGCTGCTCGTCATCAAAAAAAAGAAAACATTGTTCCGTTCCCTGAACGTTCGCGCACGTCTCTCTCGCCTCAGTGCCATCCCCTGCTGGCAACTCCTAACCACTTAAGACACCTCTGAAGGTCTCTTAAATATCGTGGAGAGTAGGAGTGATTCTTAGACTTAAGAACGTTGATAAAAAGCTTTTATTCTTAAGTTTGAGAGTAGGACTAAATTTCGCAAATTCTCAGGACTTAAGTGTAAAATGGCACTCTAAGAAGCTTGATAAGTACGGCCCCAGGCCTACATATAGATAAGATTAGTAATAAAACTTATTTTGATGCATTTAAAAAAAACAGCACATATGTTTAAGTTTTAAACACATTAATTGATTAAAAAAATAGCCAAAAGTGCATCAAATGTTGTGTGTCCCCCCCAACAAGTAAAATAAACAAATAAATAAATACAAATAGAATCAAATAAAGAATTAAATAAATAAAAAAGAAACCACTGACAAATATCAACATAAAACCACAGACAGCTGCATTCCTGAATGGCCCCAGAGAGCTACAAAAACCAACAAGCACACAAAGGGCTCATCAACCACCCACATTTAAATTATGTTTAAATCGGGCGTAATTTGGAGATGAGTCTCTCTTACATACAATATGTGTGACAATCGTTGGTACTTTAACTTAAATATCTCAGAAAGGCACCCCACAGTTCTTAAAACGTCACAGAACAACCATTAAATGTCAGCCTAATCTTTACCAGTTTGAGAAAACAAAACATTTATCCAGCAGGTGTGTTGCCTTCCAATTGAACACCATAAGTCTTCTTGCCAACAAAGTAGTGAATGCTACAAGATTATTTTTGGATTTGGTTGAATCCTTTTGCCAGTGACCACAGACAAAGTGTTCAAATGTTTTGTTCAATAGCTGTTCAGGGATGGGCAGAGCCAAAACATACAGTCGTGGTCAAAAGTGTACATACACTTGTAAAGAACATAATGTCATGGCTGTCTAGAATTTCCAATCATTTCGACAACTCTTTTGTTTTTTTTGTGATAGAGTGATTGGAGCACATACTTGTTGGTCACAAAAAACATTCATGAAGTTTGGTTCTTTTATGAATTTATTATGGGTCTACTGAAAATGTGACCAAATCTGCTGGGTCAAAAGTATACATACGGCAATGTTAATATTTGGTTACATGTCCCTTGGCAAGTTTCACTGCAATAAGGCGCTTTTGGTAGCCATCCACAAGCTTCTGGCAAGTTTCTGGTTGAATTTTTGACCACTCCTCTTTACAAAATTGGTGCAGTTCAGCTAAATTTGTTGGTTTTCTGACATGGACTTTGAGTCTGACATTGAGTCTGTGTCTGGCACAAATGGAAGACCCATGAACCCTACATAAGATCTCTGTCCAACTATCCCGAGTCATACTCGAATCCCCCCAAAGTGACTTAATTTAATTTAGAGCAGGGGTGCTCATTACGTCGATCGCGATCTACCGGTCGATCGTGGAGGTTGTGTCAGTCGTTCGCCAGCCAGGCATTAAAAAAATAGTCCTAAAAATGAGCGATCATAAAGCTTCACTATGACGTCACTTTCGTCACTTGATTGACATTCACGGCACCCGAGGGTCTTCTGAGATGACGCTGGCTGCTGCCGGCTGATTATTAAGAAAAAATTACAGACAGGAAGGCGAGAAACACTTTTTATTTCAACAGACTCTGGTGCCGTACCTGTCGTCAAAACTCCAAAGACCGACTGCACAGTTCCTGCCTTCACAATAAAAGCTCTGCTTCATCCTGCCTGCGCTAAGAGTCTCAGAAAGCTGGCGTGCACAAGCTAGCAAGCTACGGAGTTTGCCGCCAATGTATTTCTTGTAAAGTGTATACAAAGGAGTATGGAAGCTGGACAAATAAGATGACAAAAACCAACCACTTTCATGTGGTATTGGACAGAAAGGAGGACTTTTTTTCTCCTCCATTTGAAAATGTGGACGTTATCAGCACTACTGTCTGATTCCAATCAAAGCAAGTCATCAGAATCAGGTAATACACCAACTTATATTCTTGTCTTCATGAAAGAAAGGAATCTATATGTGTTAAACATGCTTGTATTATCATTAAACACCTTTAACTTGTTAACAATATTAACTATTTGTGTTAAACATGCTTGTATTATCTTTAAACACCTTTAACTTGTTAATAATATTAACTATATGTGTTAAACATGCTTGTATTATCATTAAACACCTTTAACTTGTTAACAATATTAAGTATATGTGTTAAACATGCTTGCATTATCTTTAAACACCTTTAACATGTTAACAATATTAACTATATGTATTAAACATTCTTGTATTATCATTAAACACCTTTAATTTATTAACAATATTAACTATATGTGTTAAGCATGCTTGCATTATCATTGAACACCTTTAACTTGTTAACAAAACATATTTCATAAATAAGTAAATATAAATTATATATATGAATGAGGTAGATCCCCACGACTTGATCAATTGAAATGTAGCTCGCCTGCAGAAAAAGTGTGAGAACCCTGGATTTAGAGAATCAGGCCTGTAGAAGTCTCCTTCTCGTGGGGTGGGTGAATTACTCACGTCAGCTGGATACCGGTGTTCTGATGTAAAAACTGTTTTTATTTTTCCATCAAGCACTTGCAAGACACACAACTTTTCAGTCCTCCTTTGTCTCATTCTCTCCAAGTCTCTCTCCAAACTTCCCCTCTCCTCCTGCACCCGGCCGCTCGCTCCTAAAGACAACAGATGATTAGATTAACACGTACCACCTGTGAAATCTAATCACCTGCCAGCTGTGTCTCACCGTCAGCACATGCCCCGCCCCTGCCCCGCCCCTGCCCCGCCCCTGCCCCGCCCCTGCCCGATGGCTGCCGTCCTCAGCACCACGGACAGCGGCGGTGACTTTTACTCCTGCAGACAGCGCTGGCCACACCCCATCCCACAAGGCCGTAAAAACAAAAAATGGTTTATAGATACGTGTAATTGATCCTTTTAAAGTTGGATGTGATGTGAGAAACACATCGAAAACGCTGTCAGTCGGGAAATCTGGAACCCTAAGGAAAGTAATTTGAGCAAAACTGCGGATCTGTAGTTATCTAAAAAAACGTTGTCTCAGAAGTTAACATTTATCACCAAGTTGCTGGAAAGAGGCAAAAGTTTTGTCAATGTATAAATCTTCAATGTTGTTGCTCACCAGACTTGACCATCTTATAAAAACACTGTCGACAAGAGAGGGAGCGAAAGCATGATTAGCAGTGATGGGTGCAAGACTAGAAATCGTCTGTAAACCAAAATAGCGCTTAAATTGAACCCAAATCCTGCATTAAAAGTTAAATTAAAGTTAAAGTACCACTGATAGTCACACACACACTAGGTGTGGTGAAATTATCCTCTGCATTTGACCCATCCCCTTGTTCCACCCCCTGTGAGGTGAGGGGTGCAGTGGGCAGCAACGGTGGCCACGCTCGGGAATAATTGTGGTGATTTAACCCCCAATTCCAACCCTTGATGCTGAGTGCTAAGCAGGGAGGTGATGGGTCCCATTTGTGTAGCCTTTGTTGCGGTTTCTAAGCATAAGGTTTCATTTTGGAGAAAAATAGTATAATTCGTCATATTTACTATTTGGAATTAGCCGTGAACATTTTTGGGATTTTTTTTTCATACAATCCTACATCCCTGAGGACTTTTTGGTCCTGGCGGCACTTAACTGCTATTAAATTATGTACAGTATGCCCCAGAGAGTGAAATTATTCCAATTCCGGCACAAAGGCAACATGTGTGGCAACAGATCTCTGAGACTTATTAAACATGGTTAACAATAGTATGATATCAGTATTTATGTTTTCATATTAACACTGGTTCCCTTCTTTGTGGGCTTGCATGAATGTTGCTTATGTGTTTATATGGATGACATTTTTTCATGCCTGTTGCTTAACCATGCATATTCTATCATGGTATTGATATTGCATTTATTGTTGCATCAAGCAATCCAGAGATTAGCATTCATCTTCTGCTTTTACCACGTTAGCTCTGATTAATGTAGACACCTTTATTATATGGGTGTGTGTATATGTTGTGTGTGTGTGTGTGTGTGTGTGTGTGTGTGTGTGTGTGTGTGTATATGTTGTGTGTGTGTGTGTGTGTGTGTGTAGGACATCATGTGGTTAGTAATAGAGGCAGCCGAAGGAATTAAAAGTATGCCAAGCGAGGACAAGGCTGCCCCTCATAAAGCCGCCACAATAATCATAATAAGAATAATCGGCGAGGCAATAACAACCTAGTGCTCATTTAGACATCACTGCTAATCACTCTCATTTGGAGGACAATAATAACAATCGGGCTCATTTAAAGCGTCGTTTCTCCACAGAGAGCTCTCAGCGCCTTTGGGGTCGGCTGGTGCTTAAACTAATGATAGTAGTTATGATTCATGGCGCCGCTCTTCTTCCTTGCATGTTTCTGCACACGACGTGAGCACAGTGGTCCTTGCAAAGGAGGGGTGGGGGACGTCTTACTTGACACACACAATAGTCGTGCAATTTGGGACCAATATTTTTTTTTCATCATATGTAATATTTTTAGTTAACGTTTAACACTGAGCTGATAATAATTGGCAAATTTAGCTTTAAAATGCAACCAGATGAGACTTTAGATAAAACCAAGGTAATTGGCATATATTATAGTGATTCATTCTCTTATTATCAAAGGACAACAAGGTTAAAAAAACAAAAAAAACAAACAAAATACAAATACCAAATTGTAAAAGCAAGCTCCAAGCAATAACTTTACTAGTACATCCACAACAAGCAACGGTGGCGGCTCAAGGATGATGTTTGATAAGAAATGATCGAGTTCGAGCCCATTATCGAATCCTCTTATCGAACCGATTCCTTACCGATTCTCTTATCGAATCCAGATAGGTTGTTGTATATGAAAAAACCCCACAATATTTGGTTTAACAAAAGCTCACTTTTATTTTATAAGAAAAAATAAAAATAAAAGTAAATATTGACTGTTTTTCCCCCCCTAAAAAAATAAAATAAAATAAATAAATATTGACTGTTGTTACCCATGGTATGGTATTTTTTTTTTTTTTGTCATAAAAAAATACAATCATGTGTGCTTACGGACTGTGTCCCTGCAGACTGTATTGATCTATATTGATATATACACTACCGTTCAAAAGTTTGGGGTCACATTGAAATGTCCTTATTTTTGAAGGAAAAGCACTGTACTTTTCAATGAAGATAACTTTAAACTAGTCTTAATTTTAAACAAATACACCCTATACATTGCTAATGTGGTAAATTGGGGCGGTATAGCTCGGTTGGTAGAGCGGCCGTGCCAGCAACTTGAGGGTTGCAGGTTCGATCCCCGCTTCCGCCATCCTAGTCACTGCCGCTGTGTCCTTGGGCAAGACACTTTACCCACCTGCTCCCAGTGCCACCCACACTGGTTTGAATGTAACTTAGATATTGGGTTTCACTATGTAAAGCGCTTTGAGTCACTTGAGAAAAAGCGCTATATAAATGTAATTCACTTCACTTCACTAAATGACTATTCTAGCTGCAAATGTCTGGTTTTTGGTGCAATATCTACATAGGTGTATAGAGGCACATTTCCAGCAACTATCACTCCAGTGTTCTAATGGTACAATGTGTTTGCTCATTGGCTCAGAAGGCTAATTGATGATTAGAAAACCCTTGTGCAATCATGTTCACACATCTGAAAACAGTTTAGCTCGTTACAGAAGCTACAAAACTGACCTTCCTTTGAGCAGATTGAGTTTCTGGAGCATCACATTTGTGGGGTCAATTAAACGCTCAAAATGGCCAGAAAAAGAGAACTTTCATTTGAAACTCGACAGTCTATTCTTGTTCTTAGAAATGAAGGCTATTCTACAAAATTGTTTGGGTGACCCCAAACTTTTGAACGGTAGTGTAATGTAGGAATCAGAAATATTAATAACAGAAAGAAACAACCCTTTTGTGTGAATGAGTATACATTAGGGAGGGAGGTTTTTTGGGTTGGTGCACTAATTATAAGTGTATCTTGTGTTTTTATGTTGATTTAATAAAAAAAAATATATATATATATACACCGGTATATATATATATATATATATATGTTTTTTTTTTCTTGTGCGGCCCGGTACCAATCGATCCACGGACCGGTACCCGGCCGTGGCCCGGTGGTTGGGGACCACTGGTGTAGGCTACAAGATAACGTTAACGTTATCAGACACATACAAAAAGGCTAAAGTTAACGTTACCGTTAGCCACTGACTATGCTTAGGTAACGTTAGTCTAGCTAACATTACTGCAATCCTGGATTGACATATGAGGTAATGTTATTTTAGCCTAAAGGCTACGAGTGAGCAGATATGGAAATTAACCGGCAACAGTTAACGTTAGTTACTCACCAGCACTATCACTGGAATTGGCGCTGCAGGTTGAAGAGGGGCGTGCTTTGTCGCTGCTTCTCCACGATACCTTTCTCTAACCTTATGTACGGCCTGAAAATGTTTCAACATGCTTGTTTTACTTCCCCCCTTACATGAGAGCGAAGCCTGGCAATAACTGCAGATAGCCGTTTCCTCGTCGTATTTCTTTGTAAAATGAAGCCATGCCTTGAGGCGTTTTTTCCGGTGCATTGTTGTTGCTGCTT
The DNA here is from genome assembly GCF_033978785.1 of Entelurus aequoreus. Taxonomy (NCBI): domain Eukaryota; kingdom Metazoa; phylum Chordata; class Actinopteri; order Syngnathiformes; family Syngnathidae; genus Entelurus; species Entelurus aequoreus. The sequence continues at coordinate 19,581,419 of NC_084753.1, read as the reverse complement.
TCTGTATCTGCTGCCTAATTACTGAGCTACGTCATTTCCTGGGACGTGCCGCAGGGCATTTCCTAGTAAAAAAAAGGGATTCGTTCTCAGGGATAAAGAACCAACTCCTTTTCTTTACTATAGTGGCCTCGATAACGGGACCCGGTTCTCAAAAATGGATTCGAGTCCATGGAATCGGTTCTTTTCTTATCGAACAACCAGGAGAACCGGTTTCGAACATCATCCCTACTGGCGGCGTGTATACCCGCCTCAATGTTGTCAACTGCAATTAATCCTGATTAATTAATCATAATTTCAAAGTATAATCATGCAATTTTTTAAAATTATCGTATTCATTTCTAAACATTTGTTTTGCTTTTTCATGTTTTTACCCACTTTTTGTCTCTCCTACAGCATCCTTTAATAAAAAAGGATCCACTTAAGTGGAGCCTTATTTTTGAGCACTTTCAATCAGACTTGCTTGCTTTGTTGGCATGGAAAGTTGTAACATTACTTATTGACAGTTCAGCTGAAATGAACTTTAACGCAAAACTTCAAGTTTTTCAAAACGAAAAAAGACTCCCAAAAATAAGCCTAAATACTTGCTGTCAAATGTAGAGTGTTGTGTTGTTTGTATCTTCCACTACTAACAGTGGTTGACATCTTTTTACAATTTACTTGTGTTAGAAATTAGATGCATGAGACGATTAATTATCTGATGTAGCTTACCTTCAGCATTTATCATTAAAATGAACACTTAGTGTTTATCTATTGTTAGCTCATTTTTAAAATTTTAAGTTAGTTAAAAACAGTGAAGCTGCTTATTGTTAACTATTAATATTGTTATTGTTAAGAATTGTCGATATTTGTGTATGTTATTCAGATACTTTTATTTTGGAACATTTTGTTTGACAGGGTCTTTTCCGCTTCCGGGTTGCGTTACTTGCGGTAACTTGGTTTTCGACACCTTCCTTGCTGCACTATTTTTTGATGAAGTGAGTATTTTTGACTTTTTATAAGACACATCTGAAGTATTAAAGGCCATTCCTAAATTTGTATAACATTTTAGTGGTATTCTAATAACATTCCATTCCATTAGCTAACCAGCTAACCAGCTAACAACTCACTGCTAATGATTGTTATTGCTATTGTGGCTAGTTTACTATTTTGAGACTATATTAAATTAACAGCTTGTTTTGTGCATGTATGTTTGCTGACATTGTTAAAATAATCTTCATTTTATATATCCAGTATAAGATACATATTTGAGTTTGTTTAATTAGATGATAGAATAATAAAGTAAATTATTTACAGTTGTGTATTACAGATACTAACCTAAAGTACTGCACTATATTTTGATGTGCACAATTAAAGTATAGCTGATTATTTACAGTTATTATTTTGACAACTAAATTGCATTTTCGACGACTTTAACATACTCAAAAACTTACCAAACTTTTCAATTGTAGTTTTTAGAGCAGTGTTTTTTAACCACTGTGCCGCAGCACACTAGTGTACAGTGAGATACAGTCTGGTGTGCCGTGGGAAATTATGTAATTTCACCTAATTGGGTTAAAAATATTTTTTTGCAAACCAGTAATTATTGTCTATGCTGCCAAGAGCTCGACAGAGTAACTATGTAATACTCTTCCATATCAGTAGGTGGCAGCAGGTAGCTAATTGCTTTGTAGATGTCGGGAACATGGTTTGTCGTGATCACAATATGCAGACGACAGCGGGAGGGAGCGTGCAGATAAAAAGGTATTTAATGCTTAAACCAAAAATAAACAAAAGGCATTAAAGCTTAGGGATGGCTATGCAAAACAAAACTAAAACTGAACTGGCTGCAAAGTAAACAAAAACAGAATGCTGGACGACAGCGAAGACTTACAGCGCATGTAGCAGATGGCGTCCACAAAGTACATCCGTACATGAAATGACAATCAACAACAAAATAGGAGCGCAGGACAAGAACTAAAACACTACACACAGGAAAACACCAAAAAACTCAAAATAAGTCACGGCGTGATGTGACAGGTCGTGACAGTACACCTACTTTGAGACAAGACCTATAGTGATGTATGGTTGGTTATGGTTTCAATTTATATCCAACAATTGCGAGAACAACTTTTTACTGTCAATATCGGCTGCTGAGTTTCCTTTTTTAATGTTTTCTGCTGGTGGTGTGCCTCCGGATTTTTTCAATGAATAAAATGTGCCTTGGCTTTGAAAAGGTTGAAAAACACTGGTTTAGAGGTCCCCCTAAAACCGTCTCGACGCCCTGGAGTATCGTCTGAGTGGTATACTTTTTTTAGTCTGCCGTTTTGGATTTCAGGTGCCATTTTTTCTGGGCTATATCCGCCATCCTCTTATTTCCTGTAGCAGAAATAGTTTCTAAATGCAAGCAAATCAGATATTAATCTATTTTTAGGTTGATTTTCTCCCTGTCAATCATTGCTAGTTTATTTGAGGACCACACAGAGAATGTGATAAGAGCGTCCGTTTTTCTCTGACAATGATTTTATGCAAAGAATTACAATACTCATCTCCATCACCGTCCCTTTTTTCATTTTGTTTCTGTAGCTGAGCAGAACTTTTCTCCATAGAAATAGCTGAGAGTGCAGGTTATTGTCACCTGAATGCAACGTTTGCAGCGTTGCTCCCTCGGTCCTTCACTCCCAGCTCATCTTGTACCCTCCTTTCTTTCCCTGTGATTTGACATGACATGGCGGAACTCGGCACAGTCAGGCATCAATGTGATCCCTCCCGACTCGTCCCTCATCCCATCTGGGCTCTCTCCAGCTTTGAACTCTTTGGATGTGCAGCTTTTCAGCACCACACACACAAAATAATTCCAATGGTCCGGCACTGATTCGCTGTAAAAACTTGGACAGAAGATGGTTTTCCGTGCCGCTTGCGAAGATCAAAAGCTCCACTGACAGAGAGCGGGACGCTATCGTTGGATTCTCATTTCACTCACAGACGAGTGTGAAATGACTTCATCTGCTGAGTGGGCTCACACTAGACACCATAATACACTACTAGTAGTGTGAGCTCAAACCTCTTTCTTCTCACATGCCCCTACTATGATAGTAGAAAAAAAACCCCACATTACTTCGAATGCATTTTACATTTGAAAAAATATCACATCTCACACAACTGTAGAATAATTTCAGCGTCTTTAGTCTATGTGTTGTTTTGCATCACATAAAAAAGTATATACTGTATTTCTCGGACTATAAGGCACACTTAAAATGCGCCTCTAACCCGGTGAGCACAAAACTTTAATGTTTCATTAAAGGCCTACTGAAACCCACTACTACCGACCACGCAGTCTGATAGTTTATATATCAATGATGAAATCTTAACATTGCAACACATGCCAATACGGCCGGGTTAGATTAGTAAAGTGCAATTTTAAATTTCCTGCGAAATATTCTGCTGAAAACGTCTCGGTATGATGACGTTTGCGTGTTACTTCACGGATTGTGCGGACATATTGGGACACCATTGTGGCCAGCTATTAAGTCGTCTGTTTTTATCGCAAAATTCCACAGTATTCTGGACATCTGTGTTGGTGAATCTTTTGCAATTTGTTTAATGAACAATGAAGACTGCAAAGAAGAAAGCTGTAGGTGGGATCGGTGTATTAGCGGCCGGCTACAGCAACACAACCAGGAGGACTTTGAGTTGGATAGCAGACACGCTACCGTGAGTACAGCTTTGGCTTCCAAACATTTGATCGCTTGCCCGTACGTGCGTGCCGCTATGTGCATGTCACGTATGTAACTTTGGGGAAATACATGTGCTGTATGAACTTTACAGAGGTGAACGATACTTTGGGCTGTGGGATTGAGGGTGTTGTGCGGATGTTTGATTTGTATTAGTGGGTTATATGGACGGGAGGGGGGAGGTGTTTGTTATGTGGGATTAATTTGTGGCATATTAAATATAAGCCTGGTTGTGTTGTGGCTAATAGAGTATATATATGTCTTGTGTTTATTTACTGTTTTAGTCATTCCCAGCTGAATATCAGGTCCCACCCGCCTTTCACAACATCTTCCTTATCTGAATCGCTTCCACTGCCCTCTAATCCTTCACTTTCACTTTCCTCATCCACAAATCTTTCATCCTCGCTCAAATTAATGGGGTAATCGTCGCTTTCTCGGTCCGAATCGCTCACGCTGCTGGCGTCCATGATTGTAAACAATGTGCAGATGTGAGGAGCTCTTCAACCTGTGACGTCACGCTACTTCCGGTACAGGCAAGGCCTTTTTTATCAGCGACCAAAAGTTGCCAACTTTATCGTCGATGTTCTCTACTAAATCCTTTCAGCAAAAATATGGCAATATCGCGAAATGATCAAGTATGACACACAGAATGGATCTGCTATCCCCGTTTGAATAAGAACATTTCATTTCAGTAGGCCTTTAAGAGTATAGAGCATTACACACACAAAATGTTTTAGTAGGACTTTGGTAAGATACGAAGCCGCAACGCTTGATGGATTGTCGGCGCATTAGTCAGATGTGCTGTGCTTCAACACATGGTTTTTATTAGAGGTGGGAATCGTTGGCCACCTCACGATTCGATTACGATTACGATTCAGGAGCTACGATTCCATTAAAAATCGATTATTGTATTTTTTTTAAAATTAATTAAATTTTTAAAATTAATCAATTCAACAGAATAATACACAATAATACCATAATAATACAATTCCAATTCCAAAACCAAACCCGGCCCAGCAACATTGAGAATAGCAATCAACAGAGCAATTGAGGGGACACACAAACATGACACAAAACAATCCAAAAGTTATTAAACAAAAATGAATAATACCAACAACAGTAAACATATTAATAAGAATTCCAACATAGCAGTGATTAGAAATCCCTCATTTAAATGATCATCACAGCCATTTATAAAACATAAAAACATTTTAAAAAATGAACAATAGTGTCACAGTGGCTTACACTTGCATCGCATCTCATAAGCTTGACAACACATTGTGTCCAATATTTTCCACAAAGATAAAAGAAGCCATATTTTACGTTCATTTAAGAGTTAAAACAAATTAAAAAATAATGGATCCCATATTCCAATATATGACTCATTATTATCTAAACTAAATCGATTATAGATGCATCTATAATTTATATATATGGATGCATTTTATATTTATTTTTGTTTCACTAAATATGTGTTTATCACTTGCAACTTTAAAAAACAGTGCATTTGTAATAAGAAACAGTTCAATTAATTTACTAAACTAATGGAAATGTGTGCACAACTGGAATATAAGTGCCCTAAAATAAAGGAGCTTGTCAGATCTCTCGGTGAGGTGGCTCGCTGCAGTCAGCCAAATTTTAAAACTGTGCATTTCTTTATTTGCAATTCATACATTGATTATCGATTATTGACAATTACTAATCGAGTTTTATAATTGCTCATGTCCAAATTGCGATGCATCTTTATTTCCCCCGCCTCTACTTATGATTATGGTTGTGTATAAGGACCCCAAAATGGCACCGAGTAGGAGACATATTATCTGGCATTTTGTTTCGACCTGTTATGCAAAACCAACTATTCTTGCCAATTGTTTCCTGCAATCTGAGTAAATCCCCAAAATGTGCGCGTGCCTGCCATTGTAGCCCGCGCCGTAGTCAATAAGCTCCTTCTTTTTCTCAAGTCTCTTGTTGTACGGTATTCATCCTCTGCTGTTGCCATTTCTTATACAAAGTATCGTACAGTTGTAAATGATATCTGTCAGTAGACTTGCTATGGAAGTGCTAAAAACTACCGGCGCATCCTGAAGAGACGGACAGAAAGTGGCTTGAAGATGGTCTGTAAAACATAATCTATGCAACATTTTGACTAAAGAACCACCATTACATGTTATGTAGAGTAGACCACAAGGAAAAAAAAAATCATAATATGATCCTGTTAATGCGCCTTATAATCCGGTGCCCCTTTTGTATGAAAATAGACCTAAATAGACCTGCTCATTGGCAGTGCACCTTATAAACCGGTGCGTCCTTAGGTCTGGAAAAACACGGTACTTGGGGCCTGATCGACTAGACCGGGGGTCGGCAACCCGCGGCTCTAGAGCCGCATGCGGCTCTTTAGCGCCGCCCTAGTGGCTCTCTGGAGATTTTTCAAAAATGTATGAAGAATGGAAAAAGATGAGGGGGAAAAAAAAACAATTTTTTTGTTTTATTCTGTAGGAGGACAAACATGACACAAACCTCCGTAATTGTTATAAATCACACTGTTTATATTAAATATGCTTCACTGATTCAAGTATTTGGCGAGCGCCGTTTTGTCCTACTTATTTTGGCGGTCCTTGAACTCACCGTATAGTCTGTTTACATGCATAACTTTCTCCGACTTCCTAGGACGTGTTTTATGCCACTTCTTTTTCTGTCTCATTTTGTCCACCACACTTTTAACGTTGTACATGAGTGCACAAAGGTGAGTTTTGTTGATGTTATTGACTTGTGTGAAGTGCTAATCAGACATATTTGGTCACTGCATGACTGCAAGCTAATCGATGCTAACATGCTATTTAGGCTAGCTATATGTACATATTGCATCATTATGCCTAATTTGTAGCTATATTTGAGCTAATTTATTTTCCTTTAAGTCCTCTTAATTAAATTTATATCTCATGACACATGTAATATGGCTTTTAATTTTTTGCGGCTCCAGACAGATTTGTTTTTGTTTTTTTGGTCCAATATGGCTCTTTCAACATTTTGGGTTGCCGACCCCTGGACTAGACACACGATAAACTATGAAATTGTGTGTACTATTAGTATGCGTGTGGCGAGTGATCTACTAAGACTGCATGTACAATTGATAGCAAGTACAAAAGTAGTACAGACCGTCCTATTTAAATGAGGCTTTTACATGAATGCCGGCTGTCACCATGGAAAATCTAATTTCCCTCCACATTTGTTGCATCGTATGGTCCAACCTGTGGTGTTTTGTCATACTGTTGACATGCAGCACACACATATATTATGGACCATCTTTTCTAGGCTATATTGAAACTTAATCTAAAGAACAGAACCTTTTTTTTAGCATGCTGAAGGTGTGCTCTTGGAGGTGCTGCGGTGCTGTAGTGGTCCTAATGCAAGGAAATGCATATTGCAAGAAGTTTTTTCATTTGGGGCGGTATAGCTCGGTTGGTAGAGTGGCCGTGCCAGCAACTTGAGGGTTCCAGGTTCGATCCCCGCTTCCGCCATCCTAGTCATTGCCGTTGTGTCCTTGGGCAAGACACTTTACCCACCTGCTCCCAGTGCCACCCACACTGGTTTAAATGTAACTTAGATATTGAGTTTCACTATGTAAAGTGCTTTGAGTCACTAGAGAAAAGCGCTATATAAATATAATTCACTTCATTTAAGAGATACATTATAATAATGTGTTTCCTATATGAAAAAACCAATACCTTTGGGAAAAAAGGTTTGTAGGCACATTTCAAACGTGCTAAATAGGGTTGTCCCTATACCAACATTTTGGTATCGGTTCTGGTACCAATATGTATTTTGATACTTTTCGATAGTTTTCAAAATAAAGGGAAACTGAAAACATCTCATTATTGGCTTTATTTTTTTTACAGAAAATCTTATGATACATTAAACATAAATTTCTTGTAGCACTCAAAGAACAATTGTAGAAGACTGAAATTAAAATGTAAAGACATTTAACACATCAGGCTTATTTTATTGCACTGAGAAAGCATTTTACAATTGTACATATTACATATAGCCTGACATAATTTAGGATTAGGTTAGAAAATATAATAAAGTTTTTATGGTTGTCAATTTTGATCTGTGTTTTAGGACATTTACAAATAGTAGTAAATACTAAAAACAATACTATGGCTGAAACTACACAGTTAAGACATGTCGTAGGTAAAACACACATTGTTAAAAATACAACACAAATGCAATTGCAGGAATTTGTTGCAATATTCGGTCAATCCACTTGCATTAGCTTATGCCACGTGGGCGGTTTTGACTCTGTTAATAATTGGCAACGAGCCAACCAGCTGTATGGACACAAAAGGGGAGCTAGTTAACCTTTCAGTCTTAAAACTCCTTGTACAGAACTGGATGCTTGTCCTTTAAATGTTTACCTAAGTTTGAAGTATCGCCACCATTGGCGAGGCATTTTTCAAAGCACCGCTTGCAGGCCGGCACTTCCGTTTCTATAGCTTCACCTTTATCTTCTGTTTTGAAGCCAAAATACATCCATATTGCGCTTTTCGTACACTCTTTATCAACCAGTAGAATTGCAGTTTTTTTTGCCATTCTTCCTCTCTACTCTGTTTCTGCTTGTATGCGCTCTGTGTGTGCGTGTTGAAACACTCAACATGCGCCTCGGCTCTGCAACGTCACCGTGGCACTACGTTACTTTGTTGGTAACGTAGTTGTACGGTGCAACCCTAGTGCTTAATATAGACGCTAAATATAGACGCAAAACAGCAGCCGCGAAACAGTTTCAGACTTTATTAAGTGCATTGCGAGTGATAAATGATTATATTTGCGTCTCCTTCTCCTAGTATTCTGGGTGTTCTGATGAACACTAAATGGAATGTGTCGAAGGCAAAATCCGTGTCAAAGGCTGTGAGATCTAAAAGCACAAGCACAATAGCGTTTTTGGTGTCAAGGGCAATAAGAATGTAATTTTGAACTTTTATTAATGCAGATTCTGTGCTAAATCTTGATTGTCAGCAATATCATAGAGGGACAGATATGGCTGAAGTTGTGCCAGGACAGGTTTTTCAATGACCTTGGATAGAAAAGGGAGATGTGATGTTGGAAGTTGGACAGAATGGACGAGTTTATGCTTTTTAAGGAGTGGTCTGACTACAGCTTAATAAGGAAAACAAGGCAGGGACCAATGGTGTCCATAACTTCCTTCATTATTTTGGCAGGTATGTCTAGAGGACAGCTTTTGGGGTTTAATTTCTGGGCTGATTTTCTATTATGAGAAATGGAAATTAAAGTTCTCAAAAATGTGCTGTGCAGGAGGGCAAAGCCGTAGTTTTATTAATGAAGAACTGTTAGAATGCATCGCATGTGTGCTCAGATACATCATTGAAACAGCCGTAATAGGGTTGATAACAGAATTAGTAGTGCTCAATAAAACTAATGTTAGATAAATATTTTGATATTTGTTTCTATAGCTAGCTCTGGCTTTGCAGTCAGTAGCTAGCACACTCATCTCTCATGCCTCTCATATTTTTATGATCGTTAGAAGCCATAATAGAAATCTAAATAACAATTTGTTGATTGTATACCTCCCGCAACCCCCAGGTAAATTAAGTTTGAGACCTCTGCTGTAGACAGTCAAGGTTTATCGTCTTCTCAGAGCTCTGCTCTTAGGCCGACCCTCAAAGTTCATTGATCTGTCTACTATGAACAACCTCTAACAAATCAGATTTGACTGTGAAAATCCCTAGTCAAAGACAGTCCGAGTAACAACTGTAACTAACCCAAACAAGCGATTTTCGAACGGCAACCAGTCTGTGTAAAAAAATATGATGGTGATCCATATCTTTGCTGCAACAAACCTCCGGTCTACAGCTGATTGTACTTAAAGGCCTACTGAAACCCACTACTACCGACCACGCAGTCTGATAGTTTATATATCAATGACGAAATCTTAACATTGCAACACATGCCAATACGGCCGGGTTAACTTATAAAGTGCAATTTTAAATTTCCCGCGAAACTTCCGGTTGAAAACGTCTATGTATGATGACGTTTGCGCGTGACGTCAATGGTTGAAACGGAAGTATTCGGACACATTGTATCCCAATACAAACAGCTCTGTTTTCATCACAAAATTCCACAGTATTCTGGACATCTGTGTTGGTGAATCTTTTGCAATTTGTTTAATGAACAATGGAGACTGCAAAGAAGAAAGCTGTAGGTGGGATCGGTGTATTAGCGGCTGGCTGCAGCAACACAACCAGGAGGACTTTGAGGATAGCAGACGCGCTATCCGACGCTAGCCGCCGACCGCATCGATGATCGGGTGAAGTCCTTCGTCGCGCCGTCGATCGCTGGAACGCAGGTGAGCACGGGTGTTGATGAGCAGATGAGGGCTGGCGTAGGTGGAGAGACAATGTTTTTATCATAGCTCTGACGAGGTCCTGTAGCTAAGTTAGCTTCAATGGCGTCGTTAGCAACAGCATTGCTAGGCTTCGATAGGCGGTACAGCATTAACTGTGTATTTACAAGTCCAGTGTTTGGTTCGGTGTCTCCTGATAGTAGTATTGTTGATCTGCTGTCTATCCTTCCAGTCAGGGGCTTATTTATTTTGTTTCTATCTGCATTTAAGCACGATGCTATCACGTTAGCTCCGTAGCTAAAGTGCTTCACCGATGTATTGTCGTGGAGATAAAAGTCACTGTGAATGTCCATTTCGCGTTCTCGACTCTCATTTTCAAGAGGATATAGTATCCGAGGTGGTTTAAAATACAAATCCGTGATCCACAATAGAAAAAGGAGAACGTGTGGAATCCAATGAGCACTTTTACCTAAGTTACGGTCAGAGCGAAAAAAGATACGTCCTGCACTGCACTCTAGTCCTTCACTCTCACGTTCCTCGTCCACGAATCTTTCGTCCTGGCCCAAATTAATGGGGTAATCGTCGCTTTCTCGGTCTGAATCGCTCTCGCTGCTGGTGTAAACAATGGGGAAATGTGAGGAGCCTTTCAACCGGCGACGTCACGCTACTTCCGGTACAGGCAAGGCTTTTTTTTATCAGCGACCAAAAGTTGCGAACTTTATCGTCGATGTTCTCTACTAAATCCTTTCAGCAAAAATATGGCAATATCGCGAAATGATCAAGTATGACACATAGAATGGATCTGCTCACCCCGTTTAAATAAGAACATTTCATTTCAGTAGGCCTTTAAAAAGGTGAACATGTGTAACGTTAATAAAATACAGCAGACCTTAAGCGCAGGCCTGCAGTAGTTGGCGGTCTGACTTCAATGATTAACTGAGTGCAAAAGCAGCAATTTGCTCAAACTTCTGAGCCTGAACCACTTGAATAATTTAGCAGAGAATATTATAAACCAGCTGGATTATTTCAGGAACAACAAACACGTTTCTACACCATGCACCAAAAGCTCTACGGCGTCGCTGCTAATGGAGAACGCAGCGTGCTCGGCAGGCACACAGAAACCGGCGGGTTGGGGGGAAGAAAGGGAAGTGTAAGGCGATAACAAGAGTCGACTTATCGCAAGGATTTCTTCATATCCTTTCATCCTTGCTCTTAATTAAAGGAGAAGTCGGACACAGTGCCAAGCTGTAATGCTTTGTGTCCACCCAGAGTTGTCTGCTTCGTCCCGCCTCATCCTCCTCCTCCTCCTCCTCGTCTCTCCCCTGAACATCCTGTTTAGCGGTTTAAGCCGATGACACAGAGAATATTGCATGTGGAAAGGCACCGCACACACACACACACACACACACACACACACACACACACACACACACACACACACACACACACACACACACACACACACACACACACACACACACACACACACACACACACACACACACACACACACACACACACACACACACACACACACTTGCCCACAGCAAAAGGCCCCAGGCAGTCTCTTTCCCACTAGCCAGGGGCGATCATGCTGCTTCTATGATACTTTAACTGTGGGGTGTCAGGAAACATTAGGTCTTTTAAAACACAACTACAGTGAAGTTTGCACACACACACACACACACACACACACACACACACACACACACACACACACACACACACACACACACACACACACACACACACACACACACACACACACACTGGTGTTTCTTTTAAGGCCAAAACAAACTTTTCTTTCTTTTCCCTCTCTTTCTCTCTGCTGTTTTTCTATGATCCAATAACTTGTAAACATATAATCTGCTATGATACTAATAATGTAGACCCCCTTTCACACGATTGTGCGTAAAGTATTTATTTGTCTAAACTCCTGGACCGCTGCACACAAAAGGGTGAAAATGTGTCAAAACATGCACCCCTGCTGTGTTGTCTGTGCTACAGTTTTCACCGACAAATACACCACATGGTGGTGCTGTTATTATACCCTAAAGACTGACCCCCAAATCTCATGTCAAAAAAACAAAAAATAGCTGTCATATATTCCTAGGGACTTTGACTAAATGAGCCAAAATCAAAATCACGGTTACTAGACAGATGGGCGATGATACAGTTGGCTGAGGACTAACTCTAACAGTAAATTTGACTGTTTAGCACAAAATTGTAGACGGTAATAACTTGCCTTTACAACAGGGGTGGGCAATTAATTTTTACTGGGGGCCGCATAAGCAACCGGAGCACTGCTGGAGGGCCACATCGACAATATTTCAATTAAATTTTGCTCAATATTATTTTTGATATATACCGTAAGATAAATAATAATAATAATAATAATTAATAATAATAATAATACTTTCATTTAACCTAACTTAACTTTATACCAAAAGCACTGCTTTGGAAATCATGTGTACCCCTTTCAGAGATCACATTTAGTTCCCCTTAAACATCCTCATGTTGCACAATGAAATGTAAACATAGGATGAAGTGTGCATTCCTGTAACTTTCTCTAGTAACAGCATTCCATGATTAATATAAATAAATTAACATTAATAATAAATGACAGTAAAATGAGCACATGTATGACTGAGGAGTCATAGTGTAACTTTGTGTGGTGTTTGAGTTGTCCGACTTTTTGTGTGGCCATAAACGCACCAGTGGTTTAGTGGTATGCGTGTTGGTGACAGATGACAAGTTGGATTTGGCCTGGTTTGTACGGCAGAAAATGACTAGTTTTTCGAGATATAAGTGTTTTACTCATGTTTTTGGTGTGGTTATGGCCGTATTTTAACAGTTTTGCTCAATAAAGTGATCGATATAATTCCTGTCCTCGAAGCATCTCGATAGACGTTACAATAATTGAACGGTGTTCAATTGAACAGTGTTGACGAACACGGTTAGGGCCGCTTGTTGTCACTGTCACTCAAAGTTGCGTTGCAAAATTACACAGAATAAATGTGTTTATTTTGTTTAGAATTCAGATGGGATTTGAGTTGGTGCGCGGCATATATTTGCTGTGCGCAGAGGACGCTTGAGCAGTGCGCAATTGCGCAGGCGCGCACCTTAGAGGGAACGTTGCTTGGCAGTCCATGTCTTGTTGAAAACACGCCATTCGTCATCAACTTTTCTCTTTTTAGCGTCTCGGGTGTAAACCGTGCATCACTTGTCGCTGTGCACCTTCACTCACAGGTTACACACGGACATACGCCCATAAATAACCCTTTTCAAAATAAAAGCAGCACAGTTGTATTGCGCGCACGACATAGATGTTTTTTTTTAACTTTATTTTGTAATTTGTGATTGCAGCTGTTCACATTCACTCACAATCACGCACGCGCATACGTCCACACGGAAGTAATACAAATAACGCTTTTCAAAACAAAAGCAGCACCGTTGTATTGCACACTCGACATAGATACTTTTTAAAATGTATTTTGTAATTTATGATTGGCCTCACACAGACCGGACAGGGACGCACAAAGGTCTGCTTTACAAGGTCAGATCTTCAACAACATACGAGCACATTGCACTCCACGACCAAGCTCGTAAATTACAACACTCATATCATTGAAATGAATTGAAATCAAGTAATTCCGTGTTTGTGCCTTCAAAAACACGACAATTTCAACATGTAAAATGTATTTCGATGGGAAAAACGAACTTTTAGATAATAAATACTGTTTGAAAAACATTAAAATAGCATTGAATTTTGAGGGCATTCAATCGATCGCAACTGGACTGATCAGTTTGTCTTAGAAAAGGGGTGTCAAAGGCACCAACAGGTTTCGTCCGGCCCACGAGATGAGTTTGCTAAGTTTAAAAATGAGCTGAAATTTTTGAATGAAAGAAACTGCCGTTTCTAAATGTGTCCACTGGATGTCGCCAGAGCAATTCTTTGTGTCTCTGACCACACTCATGACTTTAGAGGGGGCGGAGCTATGTTAGCATAAAGGCAACACTTCTGTGTTTGGACACTACCTACTTCTACTGCTTATTAGTGATAGTATACAAATTGATAATCTGTGCATTTTGTGTTGTACTTATGACTGGGGAGACATTTTCTGGGCGCACATAAATATTCTGAAATAATATGTTTCCCCTTCTTACTTCACGTGTGATGGATTAAATGAGTCCAAATTCACAAGTTTTGTTGTAGATGATGTTACATATGTACAGAATAAACCACATGATGTTAGTACATCAGTTGAGGAAAATTTGTAAATTACATTAATTTCATCTTCTGATAGATTACAAATTAACACTAATGGGAGCACTTTAAAACTCTGCCAGACTCAATTCCACCTATTTGACTAATGAACATTATCACATCATTTTTCAGAAAGTATAAATAACAACTAATGAAGATAGAATACAACTAACTGCAACATGTAAGTGTAAAAAAAAACATTATGATTTGTACATTTTCAGAATGTGATTGGTCTAATATTAAACAAAAAAAAACAATCTGAAGTTATCTTTATTTTTAAGTTATCATGCCATGATTTTACCAGTCCGGCCCGCTTGGGAATAGATGTTGCTCCATGTGGCCCCTAAGCTAAAAGGAGTTTGTATGCTTGCAAATGAAAGCCTAATAAAAAGCTTGTACTGTATTTCAAATTACTTGTGAGTTTAAGTACTCATAAGTTAAGGTACCACTGTTGTATAATACTACACCTATTAAGTGGGGGAAATGTGGGGATGAAGTCACCCACAGGGTGTGTGTACACCTACAGTATAAAGTGGGGGGGTGGATGATGTCACCGAAGTGGCGTATATATTACACCTATTAATGGGGGCTATAAGGGAAAGAGTCATGTATAAAAAGAGTATGGCCATCTCAGTTTCAGACAATCTCCTAAACGATTGGTCAAAAGCCCTTCACGTGACTACAGGGCGCCATGTCACAAAAATTCCAAACACAGTTGACATATTTTTTATTTTTTATTGATATGTTTTATTGATTTTTATTATTACAACAAGCTAATCAACAGTCGATTAATTAATTACTGATTGTACACAGCAAAAATCAAGTACAAAAATATATAAATTATAAATATATATATATATATATATATATATATATATATATATATATATATATATATATATATATATATATATATATATATATATATATATATATATATATATATATATATATATATATACTGCGATGAGGTGGCGACTTGTCCAGGGTGTACCCCGCCTTCCGCCCGATTGTAGCTGAGATAGGCTCCAGCGCCCCCCGCGACCCCAAAAGGATTCAACTCATATTCAATTGAATGCACTACAAAGACAACATATTTGATGTTCAAACTTATTAACTTTATTTTTTTTTTTGCAAATAATAATTAACTTAGAATTTCATGGCTGCAACACGTGCCGAAGTAGTTGGGAAAGGGCATGTTCACCACTGTGTTACATGGCCTTTCCTTTTAACAACACTCAGTAAACGTTTGGGAACTGAGGAAACACACTTTTTAAGCTTCTCAGGTGGAATTCTTTCCCATTCTTGCTTGATGTACAGCTTAAGTTGTTCAACAGTCCGGGGGTCTCCGTTGTGGTATTTTAGGCTTCATATTGCACCACACATTTTCAATGGGAGACAGGTCTGGACTACAGGCAGGCCAGTCTAGTACCCGCACTCTTTTACTATGAAGCCACTTTGATGTAACACGTGGCTTGGCATTGTCTTGCTGAAATAAGCAGGGGCGTCCATGGTAACGTTGCTTGGATGGCAACATATGTTGCTCCAAAACCTGTATGTACCTTTCAGCATTAATGGCACCTTCACAGATGTGTAAGTTACCCATGTCTTGGGCACTAATACACCCCCATACCATCACAGATGCTGGCTTTTCAACTTTGCGCCTATAACAATCCGGATGGTTCTTTTCCTCTTTGGTCCGGGGGACACAACGTCCACAGTTTCCAAAAACAATTTGAAATGTGGACTCGTCAGACCACAGAACACTTTTCCACTTTGTATCAGTCCATCTTAGATGAGCTCAGGCCCAGCGAAGCCGACAGCGTTTCTGGGTGTTGTTGATAAACGGTTTTCGCCTTGCATAGGAGAGTTTTAACTTGCACTTACAGATGTAGCGACCAACTGTAGTTACTGACAGTGGGTTTCTGAAGTGTTCCTGAGCCCATGTGGTGATATCCTTTACACACTGATGTCACTTGTTGATGCAGTACAGCCTGAGGGATCGAATGTCACGGGCTTAGCTGCTTACATGCAGTGATTTCTCCAGATTCTCTGAAGCCTTTGATGATATTACGGACCGTAGATGGTGAAATCCCTAAATTCCTTGCAATAGCTGGTTGAGAAAGGTTTTTCTTAAACTGTTCAACAATTTGCTCACACATTTGTTGACAAAGTGGTGACCCTCGCCCCATCCTTGTTTGTGAATGACTGAGCATTTCATGGAATCAACTTTTATACCCAATCATGGCACCCACCTGTTCCCAAGTTGCCTGTTCACCTGTGGGATGTTCCAAATAAGTGTTTGATGAGCATTGCTCAACTTTATCAGTGATTATTGCCACCTTTCCCAACTTCTTTGTCACATGTTGCTGGCATCAAATTCTAAAGTTAATGATTATTTGCAAAAAAAAAACGTTTATCAGTTTGAACATCAAATATGTTGTCTTTGTAGCTTATTCAACTGAATATGGGTTGACAATGATTTGCAAATCATTGTATTCCGTTTATATTTACATCTAACACAATTTCCCAACTCATATGGAAACGGGGTTTGTATATGTATATATATATATATATATATATATATATATATATATATATATATATATATATATATATATATATATATATATATATATATATATATATATATATATATATATATATATATATATATATATATATATATATATATATATATATATATATATATATTTTTTTTTTTTTTAAAATGTTGCAGTAAAAAAGCAGCATTAGTTCAATATTCAAGTTAATATGGTGATTATAAAATCAGAAAGCCATGCAGACTGGTCACAACAAAACCTATGAACAATATTCACATAACCAAGAGTAAAAGCACGTACATATTGAAGTGATTACAAACAATTGATTGGAGGCAGCCACCACAGTGGACATACTTCACACAAAAATCATAATTTCTCCACAAGTGTTGGTCCGAAGCTGATGATAATTTTGGCAAAATGACCGAAACAATCAGGGCATGTCCAACAGGTATGAGGCCACGGGAGAGACCCAGGACACAAAGGGGGGACCGGGAGCGCCTCGGGATCCCCTAGGACAGGGGTGTCCAAACTTTTTCCACTGGGCCGCACACTGAAAAATCAAAGCAAGCGGGGGCCATTTTGATATTTTTTATTTTATAAACCAATACAATATATGTATAAAAAATATACATTTAGGCCTCCACTCAGGCTTGACCCCAGGGACCCCAAAGGGTTTCGGTCCAAAAAATATAAAATATGTGTCATTATTCAGTATTATTATTTTTATTATTATTCAAGTTTTAAATCTCTAGATCAACATTAGGTCTATCTGTCAATATACTTTTTTAAAAAAAAAAGATTTAAGTTGTATGCTCTTTTTGTCAAAGAAAACCCTGTTTTTTAATGGAAACAACACAACATTTGCAATATTTAGTAGAATATTTGAGATTATATAATAATTGGAGCCTGAAAAATGTCAAAAAATCATAACACAATTGATTTTAATTCATCATTATTTTTTGAGCAATGACACTTGAAAACAAATCACACTAAAATTATTGGGGATCCAAAAAGGGTCCTACTCATTAAAGTGTTAAAAAATAAATTATATAATTTTTTTTACTGTTTACTTTTAACACAATAATCTCGAGATCAACTTCAGATCTCTCTGTCAATTATAAGTTTTATTGTTGTTTATGTTTTTTGTTTGTTCGTTTTAGGCCCTTCTTTAAAAAAAACAGCTCAGTTTTTTATATGGCAAACACAAAATATGAACATTTTCCCCCAAAAATATCTCAAAGGGGAATATTTAATGTGACGTAATTGGACCCTTGAATAGGTCAATAATTCATAATGACATTGATTTTTATTCATTATTATTTTTTAAAGAAAGAAACAGCCTGCATGGCAGCTTTGTGTTATTAGAGTAAAATTGCAACATGTTCTTGTTACATTTCACCTGTTTGCTCTTTTATACCACTTTTTATGTTGTTAATTTTTTTCAATCGTATTTTTAGAATGTGCTGTGGGGCCGTTAAAAAATGACCTGCCGGCCGCAAATGGCCCCCGGGCTGCACTTTGGACACCCCTGCCCTAGGAGGAGCTGGACGAAGTGGTTGGGGAGAGGGAATTCTGGGCTTCTCTGCTTAGGCTGCTGCCCCCGCGACCCGACCTCGGATAAGTGGAAGAATATGGATGAATGGAGGATAATATATATTTTCTTTGGTTGTTCTGTGTTTTTTGCGCCGGCGGGAGCGTGTTAAAAGTGACAATGTGGGTACTTACTTCAGTCCAAGTCATCCAATTTATAGAGTGGTAGCAGTGATCTATGCATACCAGCATTAGTCCAACAGGAAATTTATAGTCGTCTCCCTCCTCTCTTATTTATTTCCTGTCTGGACCCTCTGAGATAAAGTCAGAATGTCTCCAAAATATGTTTAAGTGAGAGTGTGTTGAGGTCATTGTAATTGGTACTTCTAGTCTAAAAACAGTGTTAGGCTAATGGTTGATGCTAAATTGTTTATAAATGTGATTGTCTTTGTGTCGTGATTGACAGGTGACTAGTCCGGGTTGCCTGTCAACTGGGATAAGCTCCAGCTCGAGCAGAGAAACCAACATATTCCACCTCAGTTCTTCTAGGTACTGGTAAGCTCAGAGCACTGCAGACTTTTAATAACAAAGCATCCACCATCAGGATTTAGGAAATTCTTCATGTATCCTTTCAATATATCTTCCTTCACATTATGAAAGAGAGCAGTCTGAGCGCAGGGAAAGGGTTCCTCACAGATATTAGTATTAAATGAATTGCACATTTTCTAGCTCTTTTGAAAAATTCCTGAACTATGGTAAAAGTATGTTTCGATAAAATGCTTATAAGTTTGTCATCTTTTCGTCTTTCTGCCCAATTGGAGCCATGTGTACTGTTTTGCAGTTTTTGTGGTCATGCCCACATTTAATGCATTTCTAGACACAAAGTAAACCAACTTTTCACTCAAAAAACACCATAATTATTAGGGGTGTGGGAAAATTTTTTTTGAATTCGAATCGCGATTCTCACGTTGTGCAATTCAGAATCGATTCTCATTTTTAAAATATCTTTATTTATTTTTTTAGTTTATTTATTTTTTTCCTTTTTCCCCCCCTTTTTTTCCCATTTTTTTATTTTTTAAAAATTAATCAATCCAACAAAACAATACACAGCAATACCATAACAATGCAATCCAATTCCAAAACCAAACCCGACCCAGCAACACTCAGAACTGCAATAAACAGAGCAATTGAGAGGAGACACAAACACGACACAGAACCAACCAAAAGTAGTGAAACAAAAATGAATATTATCAACAACAGTATCAATATTAGTTACAATTTCAACATAGCAGTGATTAAAAATCCCTCATTGACATTATCATTAGACATTTATAAAAAAACAATAGTGTCACAGTGGCTTACACTTGCATCGCATCTCGTAAGCTTGACAACACAGTGTGTCCAATATTTTCACAAAGATAAAATAAGTCATATTTTTGGTTCATTTAATAGTTAAAACAAATTTACATTATTGCAATCAGTTGATAAAACATTGTCCTTTACAATTATAAAAGCTTTTTACAAAAATCTACTACTCTGCTTGCATGTCAGCAGACTGGGGTAGATCCTGCTGAAATCCTATGTATTGAATGAATAGAGAATCCTTTTGAATCGGAAAAATATCGTTTTTAAACGAGAATTGCGTTGAATCGGAAAAAATCGATTTTGAATCGCATCGTGACTCCAAGAATCGATATTGAATCGAATCGTGGGACACCCAAAGATTCGCAGCCTTAATAATTATGTTTTATTAGCCACTGTGTTGTGTCACACGTTCCTGGTCCCTCCTCTGCACGCCATCTAAGGGCAAGGGCCGGGCGTCTCTCTCAGCCTGCTGCAGCCAGCACAGGTGTGGCTGGTTCCAATCAGCCCAGCTGCTCCACATCCCAGCCATCAGAGAGCAGCCTACATAAACAGCTGAGAGCCGGCGTCCGACGCTTGAACGTTGACTCCTGTGGTCAGTATAGACAGCATTTAGAATTACAGTTATCTAGTAGTATTCTGTGAGTTAGTTAAAGGAGAACTTGGTGCTCGTTTGTTCCATGCTGATTCTGCTTTCTGCTTCATTCCAGGCTCCCTCCTCCACAAACCCAGTGTCTCCCACGCCTCGCCGCCTCCCCGGGATCCCTCCGCTCCTCCGTAAAGTTTCATTAAACTCTGTTATACTTTATTACTGCCTCCGTTGACTTTGTCCTTGAGGGTCCCTGGTACATTTGGTTCAACAGCTCTGGTCAAGCCTAACAGAACGTTCAAGCCAAAATGAACCAAACCGGGTCCTCAGGGACAGAGGGACAGAAGAACCCTGAATTACGAGAGCTTGTGTTTGGCCAGGCCACACAACTGTCCACTTTGCATGAAGAATTGAACAAAGCTTTTCCCACTGTTCAATCCCAAATTGCTGTGCTTGAGAAGACTTCACAAACTACTGTTGGTAATGTGGCTGCTCTGTCTGGCCAAGTGAAGGACATTTCTGGAGTCTTGCTCGGCATACAGAAGACCCTGGAGGTCCTTACAGCACATGTTTCAGCTGAATCTAACTCTGCTTCAAGTTCTTCAAACCAGCCTGTTAACCCCGTCCTCCCCAGCACACAGCAGCCTCAGTCTGAGCCTGGCTTAGTCAGTCCTAGGCCATTTAATGGGGATTTTGGTCATTGCAGGGGCTTCCTGGCACAGTGTGAGTTACTTTTTACTCATCAGCCATCCAAATATACTTCTGATGGTTCGAAGATTGCTCTCATCATGTCCCTCCTGGTCGACGACGCTCTTAATTGGGCTATTGCAGCAGTAGAGAACAACCCTGTCTTTGCCACTAACTACTCTCAGTTTAAGAGTGAGTTTCAAGCTGTGTTTAACCACCCTACTGACGGACAAGATGCTTCCAGCCGTTTGCTAGTTATTCGCCAAGGGTCACGTTCTGTGGCTCAGTATACTTTGGAGTTCCGGATCCTTGCTGCTGAAAGCCAGTGGAACGACCACGCCCTTCTTAGTGTCTACCGCAAGGGGCTGAGTGATTCTATTAAAGATCTTTTGGTCCGTGACAGCCCACAGACTCTTAATGAGCTCATATCCCTGGCCCTTAAGATGGGAACACGACTTCAGGAGCGCCATGCGGACCGAGCCCAACGAAGCTCTCCTCCTCCTGGGTCCAGTCGCTCTGCGTCAGTGACCCGCACTTCACCATCTCCTCGCTCCACTCCACAACCTCGACAGCTTATGCTCCTCCCTGCTCCCTCTTCACCCGGGCCTGCCGAGCCCATGGAGATCGGCCGGTCCCGGCTGACACTAGCTGAGAGGGAACAAAGGCTCACCAACCAGCTGTGTCTTTACTGTGGTGAGCCAGGACATTTCATCAAGGTCTGCCCGATCCGCCCAAAAGACCCAGCTCGCCGGTAGGGGCTATACTGGTGAGCCAAACAACTCTTCCCCAGCCCAAGAATCATTCCAACCGACTTTTCCCTGCAACCTTGACCTGGAATGAAGAGACACTGTCTGTTAGTGCCCTCATTGACTCCGGTGCAGACGAGTGCCTCATGGACATCTCTTTGGCTCACCAGGCGGGCATTCCTTTAGTTCCTTTAGATCGCACACTGTCTCCCCAAGCGATCGACGGACACTCCATGGGAACTATATCCTTTTCCACAGAACCCCTCACACTCACTCTGTCTGGAAATCACTCTGAAACCATCCGCTTTTTTGTTCTACACGCCCCAACAGCGCCCCTGGTGTTGGGTAGACCTTGGTTGGAGAGGCATGAACCTCACATCTCCTGGGCCTCTGGTCGTATTTTGGGCTGGAGCACCGCATGCCATGCAACCTGTCTGCGCTCCGCCCTGTCCCCTTCAAGCAGACCCAAACCCATGTCCTCTCCCCCCGACATCACTGGTGTTCCACCTGTTTATCATGACCTTGCCTTGGTATTCAGTAAGGATAAAGCACTCTCACTTCCTCCGCACCGGCCCTATGATATTGGCATTGATCTCCTGCCTGGGGCTCCCTATCCTAAGTCGCATCTCTACAACATCTCCCTACCAGAGAAGGAGTCGATGCACAACTACATTGCGGAGTCCCTGCTCTCCGGCATCATCAGGCCGTCGTCCTCGCCTCTGGGGGCAGGCTTCTTCTTTGTGGACAAGAAGGATGGTGGTCTGAGACCTTGCATTGACTATCGTGGTCTCAATGACATCACAGTGAAGAATAAGTATCCACTTCCCCTTATTAGTTCCACTCTTGAGCCACTCACTCATGCCCGAGTGTTCACTAAGCTTGATCTCCGCAATGCCTACCACCTAGTTCGGATCAGAGACGGTGACGAGTGGAAGACGGCCTTCAACACCCACCTTGGCCATTTTGAGTACCTTGTGATGCCTTTTGGGCTTTCCAATGCCCCGGCGGTGTTTCAAGCCCTCGTGAATGATGTGCTACGAGATATGTTAAACATCTTTGTGGTGGTGTATTTGGATGACATCCTTATCTTCTCCAGGTCTGTGGAGGAACACCACCAGCATGTCCGCCTTGTTCTCCAGCGGTTGTTGGAGAACCGCCTGTTCGTCAAGGCTAAGAAGTGTGTCTTCCACTCTGACTCGGTGACATACCTTGGCAACGTTGTGGAAGCTGGACAGATGCGTGCGGATCCTGCCAAGGTCAAAGCCGTGGAGGAGTGGCCACGTCCTACTAACCGGACTCAGCTCAGACGATTCCTGGGTTTCGCCGGTTTTCTACGCCGGTTTATCAAGGGTTACAGTCAGATCGCTGCCCCCCTTAATGCTCTAACCTCCGTTTCGCGTCCCTTTTCCTGGACGTCTCGAGCCGAGACAGCCTTTTTCAAGCTCAAGAGTCTGTTCTCCACAGCACCCGTGCTAATCCACCCTGACTCGACAAGACAGTTCATTGTCGAGGTGGACGCTTCTGACACAGGCATCGGAGCCGTCCTTTCCCAGAGGTCCGAAGAGGATCAGAAGATTCATCCGTGCGCCTATTTCTCCAGGAGCTACGACCCCGCAGAGAGGAACTACGACGTGGGAAACAAGGAGCTGTTGGCGGTCCACGACGCTCTGAAGGAATGGAGACACTGGTTGGAGGGAGCGAAGCTGCCGTTCATCGTGTGGTCAGACCACAAGAATCTGACCTACTTGAAGACGGCGAAGAGGCTTAACTCCAGGCAGGCCCGCTGGGCCTTATTCTTCAGCCGGTTTGATTTCACCCTCACCTACCGCCCAGGTTCCAAGAACGTCAGAGCGGACGCTCTCTCTCGTCAGTTCTCTAACGAAGATCCTGCTGTCCAGGAGGAATCGGATTCCGACACCATCCTGCCCCCTGCCCGGGTGGTAGGTGTAGTCACGTGGGCCATCGACGCTGTGGTGAGGCAGGCCTTAGAGAACCAGCCCGACCCTGGCAACGGCCCTCAGAACAGACAGTTTGTTCCTGATGCCGTCCGTACACCGGTATTGGAGTGGGGGCACTCCAGCCGTGTTGCCTGTCACCCTGGAGAGCGCAGGACAGCTTCGTTCATTGCTCAGAGGTTCTGGTGGCCAACCCTCAAGAAGGATGTCAGGGAATTTGTGGCCGCCTGCACCGTCTGCGCCCGTAGTAAGGCTTCACACAGGCCTCCTGCAGGCCTGCTACAACCCCTTCCTATTCCGAGTCGGCCTTGGTCTCACATAGGTATGGACTTCGTTACTGGGCTTCCTGTGTCCCAGGGCTGTGACACCATTCTGACGGTGGTCGACCGATTCTCTAAAGCAGTTCATTTTGTCCCTCTCCCCAAACTCCCGTCTGCTGCTGAGACGGCTGACCTCCTAACCCTCCATGTTGTCCGCCCCCACGGCATTCCTTCGGACATCGTGTCAGACCGTGGTCCCCAGTTCATCTCCAAGGTGTGGAAGGCCTTTTGCAAGGGTATTGGAGCCACGGCCAGCCTCTCCTCTGGATACCATCCACAATCCAATGGGCAGACGGAGCGCGCTAACCAGACAGTTGAGGAGACTCTTCGCTGTGTTGCCTCCAGCAACCCCTCTTCTTGGGCTAAGTACTTACCCTGGGTGGAATATTCCCTCAACACCATGGAGAGCTCTGCCACCGGCATGTCACCCTTTCAATGCTCGCTGGGTTACCAACCCCCTCTGTTTCCCGAACAGGAAGTGGAGGTAGCAGTTCCCTCCACCGAAGCCCACCTCCGCCGGTGTCGACGCATCTGGGAGGCTGCCCGCGCTGCGTTACTCCGTGCCTCTGCACGTACCCAGCGTGGTGCCAACCGCCGGAGGGTGCGTGCACCTGACTATCAGCCTGGTCAGAAGGTCTGGCTATTGGCCCGGGACCTGCCCCTGCAGACGTCCCAGACTTCAACCCGCAAGTTGAATCCTCGTTATGTCGGACCCTACACTGTGGACAGTGTTATCAACCCCGTTGCAGTTCGTCTGAATCTCCCTCCTGCTCTTAAGGTTCACCCGGTGTTCCACGTGTCCCAGATTAAGGCCGTGACCACTAGTGCCTTGTCTCCCCCTACCTCCGCCCCTCCACCCCCCCGAGTCCTGGCTGGTGGTGATCCTGTTTGGACGGTTCGGAAGCTGCTCGCCGTCCGCCGCCGTGGGAAAGGATTCCAGTACCTGGTGGACTGGGAGGGCTTCGGCCCTGAAGACCGTAGCTGGGTGCCCCGTTCCTACCTGGCTGACCCCTCCCTGCTGGACGATTTCTATCGGGACAATCCAGGTGCCCTAGGACAGTCGTCCGGTGCCTCCCCTAAGGGGGGGGGGTACTGTTGTGTCACACGTTCCTGGTCCCTCCTCTGCACGCCATCTAAGGGCAAGGGCCGGGCGTCTCTCTCAGCCTGCTGCAGCCAGCACAGGTGTGGCTGGTTCCAATCAGCCCAGCTGCTCCACATCCCAGCCATCAGAGAGCAGCCTACATAAACAGCTGAGAGCCGGCGTCCGACGCTTGAACGTTGACTCCTGTGGTCAGTATAGACAGCATTTAGAATTACAGTTATCTAGTAGTATTCTGTGAGTTAGTTAAAGGAGAACTTGGTGCTCGTTTGTTCCATGCTGATTCTGCTTTCTGCTTCATTCCAGGCTCCCTCCTCCACAAACCCAGTGTCTCCCACGCCTCGCCGCCTCCCCGGGATCCCTCCGCTCCTCCGTAAAGTTTCATTAAACTCTGTTATACTTTATTACTGCCTCCGTTGACTTTGTCCTTGAGGGTCCCTGGTACATTTGGTTCAACAGCTCTGGTCAAGCCTAACACACTGTTATCCAGAAGTTAGACTGAAAACACATCACCACTTTATGTGAACAATATATTCATACCCTCAAGTATTTTGTTCAAACTTCGATAATCAATCAAATTGGAGTTTTTGCCAAAGTTGGCAAAAACTCAACGCAAATTTGTTCTTTATATTTGAGATCGGGAAAAGTAACTCTTCTTCACTATTGTTGCTCGACCCATATGTATGCGCTAGGGGTGTCCTGATCCAATATTGATATAATCTGATATCAGCAAAAAAAAACAAAAAACATGTATTGGATAATATTGACTTGCATCTAAAATCTGCGATACAAGCTCTGATTTACTTGTGCAAAACTGGACAGCCAGTTAACATCTAAATGGACCCCGACTTAAACAAGTTGAAAAACTTATTCGGGTGTTACCATTTAGTGGTCAATTGTACGGAATATGTACTTCACTGTGCAACCTACTAACAAAAGTCTCAATCAATCAATCAATCCTCCAATAAGTTCACAGGTTTGATCTTTTCTGGTATTTTAGTCAATTAATTTACAAAAGGTAATCATGGTAGGCTGGCGGCTACAAGGAGCTTGCAGCTACACAACAGCTCAGCACAAAAGCTAGACATACAGTACGTAGTAACTGTCCTTTGTTGAACAATATTGAAGTCTAAAACAGCATATTTGTCTATTAGAAATTATTGATTAGAAAGTGTACAGTAACAAACGATTCATCATCATTGAGAGTGTTACATGTTATACAATATCGTGACCAGTAGGTGTCACCCAAAACAAATCAACACTACTTCAAAGGCATAAATCTCCAGTATTGGTAAGTGAAAATTTTGTATGAGGACATCAATTTGCCATTGTTGATTGGGTCTTTTCCCAGAAATTACTATTCGGATTGCATACGCATATAAATATTCATTGTGAACTGTATTCTCGAGTAGGGTGGCCTTCTTTGTTCTCCAAGAGGCTGGGTCATTGGCATACTTTTGTTTATAAGGCAATGCTGGGTCGATTGCCTTCCTATATTTGTAATTTAATCACACGGAGGAGTGTCGACTCTTATTGTTTGCATTCAAATGATCATTTGTTGCTCTTTGGTCCATTTGCCCGCACAGAACTGGGAAGAAGGGCTTTTATTTACTCTGCTCCTTTTTCATGGAACATGTTGCAATAAGACTGGAAATTAACGAAACTGATTTCATTGATTACTTTTAAGTCCAGTTTGAGAGCACTTGAGATGACGTTTTTAATTTGTAACTGTTTTTCTTAATGTGTATGACATGTATTTATATAACTGTATCTTTTTCTTCTTCTTGACTCCCTTGAAAAATCGTTTTTTAATCTCAGTAGGACTTTCCTGGTTAAATAAAGGTTAAATAAAATAAAAAATAAAAAAATAAATATGGACTTTAACATTTTATACATTAACGAAATGTATTAGTAATACGTAGATACTAAGGTAGTGAGATATAGACAATATATGATGCAAAACCCAAAACCAGTGAAGTTGGCACGTTGTGTAATTCGTAAATAAAAACAGAATACAATGATTTGCAAATCCTTTTCAACTTATATTCAATTGATTAGACTGCAAATACAAGATATTTAATGTTCGAGCTGAGAAACTCAGTCATTAACTTAGAATTTAATGGCAGCAACACATTGCAAAAAAGTTGGCACAGGGGCAATTTTACCACTGTATTACATGGCCTTTCCTTTGAACAACACTCAGTAATCCTTTGCAAACTGAGGAAAACTATTTTTGAAGCTTTTCAGGTGGAATTCTTTCCCATTCTTGCTTGATGACAGCTGAAGTTGTTCAACAGTTCGGGGTCTCCGTTGTGGTATTTTAGGCTTCATAATGCGCCACACATTTTCAATGGGAGACAGGTCTGGACTAGAGGCAGGCCAGTCTAGTACCGGCACTCTTTTACTATGAAGCCACGCTGTTGTAACACGTGGCTTGGCATTGTCTTGCTGTAATAAGCAGGGGCGTCCATGATAACGTTGCTTGGATGGCACCTATGTTGCTCCAAAACCTGTATGTACCTTTCAGCATTAATGGTGCCTTCACAGATTTGTAAGTTACCCATGCCTTGGGCACGAATACACCCCCATACCATCACAGATGCTGGCTTTTCAACTTTGCACCTAGAACAATCCGGATGGTTCTTTTCCTCTTTGGTCCAGAGGACACGACGTCCACAGTTTCCAAAAACAACAGTTTCCAAATAAGTGTTTGATGAGCATTGCTCATTTTTCTTAGTCTTTTTTGCCACTTGTGCCAGCTTTTTTGAAACATGTTGCAGGCATCAAATCCAAATGAGCTAATATCTGCAAAAAAGTTTTCCAGTCTGAACGTTAAGTATCTTGTCTTTGCAGTCTATTCAATTGAATATAGGTTGAAAAGGATTTGCAAATCATTGTATTCTATTTTTACGATTTACAGAACGTGCCAACCTCACTGGTTTTGGGTTTTGTATATACAGTATAATATAAATGTAGCCAAAGATAGTGCTTTTAATACTCAGCATCTCCTGGTATACATGTTAATGACATATTCTATCTGTGGCCAACAAATTTGAGAGAGACAAGTCACCAGATGCGTCCTGAATGCAATGTAGCATTTTTGCTAGCGGATAATGTCCCTCAACAGTGCAATGCCACAATGCTCGCCTCTGTGGTGGCATATAAATCATGTTTCTTACAAGTATCATTAATACTGGAGGACGAGGAATAGCTACACATGCCACACTACACAGTGTAGGAGGATATACCAACTGCAAGCTTGATCTCTTGAATGTAAATAAAGTTAGGTGGATTGATACAAATATTGATAGTAACAATATCGAGTCAGTATATGGTAGACAGTAGTTGGATCAATATTTTTTTAGAATCAAAATATATATTGTCGTTTTTGTTATTGTTTACAAATTCAGGAAATATTCTCCCATCCCTAATACATACAATATACATTCGTTTAACAAAATACATTGTGTTGAAAATCCTAACAAGAAATTACTTTTTATTATGAACTATATTAGTAAATTTTAAAAAAATTCAAGAAGTCACTAGGGGACAAGTGCATCGACCCAACAGTGAGTCATACTTTTGTTTGATGGAAAAAATACGTTTCCTGCGCAGTTTGTACCACCAGACACATAGAAGAGGTCCAGTGCGTGTGTTGCATGTGTGTGTGTGTGTTGCATGTGTGTGTGTGTGTTCTGGGCCCACATAGTGCTAATTGGATAACGAGGTACAAATGACAATGACAAATCCCAGGTGCTGTGACCACAATATCTGCTGCCCAGGTTTAATATCTCATGCCTTAGTAGTGTAATACTGTTTGGACTCACGCACACACACGTGCACACACACACACACACACACACACACACACACACACACACACACACACACACACACACACACACACACACACACACACACACACACACACATGCACACGCACACGCACACACACACACACACACACACACACACACACACAGACACTTACTTGAGACATTTGTCTGACCACGTGTAAGTTTTTGTTCTCAATATAATGATTTACATTATGAGTTTTGCCGTCTCCTTGGCGATGCGTTATAACACTGGTGTCTGAAGAGCATGTTGAAGACCAGGTGTTGATTTTAAATTAAATCTGGAAATAAAAGCGGATCACTAATCATTCCATTCGTTAAATAAAGTTTTTCTTCTCTTTTGTGTCCTCTTTTTATTATTTTCCTGTTATCAAATATGAGGGGATGATGTCCTGATCTAAAACATAATGTGCCGATATATGTTCATTGCATGGGCAGGTATAATAAAAGTCTGGTGTTTATTGATGACGTGTAGATTTACAGCTTTCTGAAGCTGGCCGGATCTTGCAGAGCCATTCCTTTCCAATAGCCTTTCAAAAGACTGTCCCGTTGATATATTTCTTTTTTTTTTTTTTTTAGGAATGTTTCGTTTTTAATAAGGAAATAATCACTGGTAGCAGTCTCAATAATTCATATTTTCACCAAATTATACTCTATATGTGGGAAATATTCTAAAATATTAATTATCTGGGTTGTGTTTTTATTGTAAACTTTCCATAAGGTAGTACTTTATGCCCACACTTTGACAGTAAGATCATTAGTTAGAATGATAGAAGGCCTACTGAAATGACATTTTCTTATTTAAACAGGGATAGCAGATCCATTCTATGTGTCATACTTGATCATTTCGCGATATTGCCATATTTTTGCTGAAAGGATTTAGTAGAGAACATCGACGATAAAGTTCGCAACTTTTGGTTGCTGATAAAAAAGCCTTGCCTGTACCGGAAGTAGCGTGACGTCACAGGTTGAAAGGCTCCTCACATTTGCACATTGTTTACACCAGCAGCGAGAGCGATTCGGACCGAGAAAGCGACGATTACCTCATTAATTTGAGCCAGGATGAAAGATTTGTGGATGAGAAACGTCAGAGTTAAGGATTAGAGTGCAGTGCAGGACGTATCTTTTTTCGCTCTGACAGTAACTTAGGTACAAGGGCTCATTTGATTCCACACTCTCTCCTTTTTCTAATGTTGATCACGGATTTGTATTTTAAACCACCTCGGATACTATATCCTCTTGAAAATGAGAGTCGAGAACGCGAAATGGACATTCACAGTGACTTTTATCTCCACGACAATACATCAGCGAAGCACTTTAGCTACGGAGCTAACGTGATAGCATCGTGCTTAACTGCATATATAAACAGAAGAAATAAGCCCCTGACTGGAAAGACAGAAGATCAACAAGACTACCAAACCCTGGCCCTGTAACCACACGGTTAATGCTTTCCAGCCTGGCGAAGCCTAGCAATGCTGTTGCTAACGACGCCATTGAAGCTAACTTAGCTACGGGACCTCGACAGAGCTATGCTAAAAACATTAGCTCTCCACCTACGCCAGCCCTCATCTGCTCATCAACACCTGTGCTCACCTGCGTTCCAGCGATCGACGGCGCGACGAAGGACTTCACCACGATGATCGGTGCGGTCGGCGGCCCGGATACGGAGGAAGTCAAGGTGAGGACAGCGGCGTGACGGCGGACGGCGTTGTAGCTTCCGACGACACCCCGGCCGCCATCGGAGTCGGCAAGAAACATATATTTCCCCAAAGTTACGTACGTGACATGCACATGGCGGCACGCACGTACGGGCAAGCGATCAAATGTTTGGAAGCCAAAGCTGTACTCACGGTAGCTCGTCTGCTATCCAACTCAAAGTCCTCCTGGTTGTGTTGCTGTAGCCAGCCGCTAATACACCGATCCCACCTACAGCTTTCTTCTTTGCAGTCTCCATTGTTAATTGAACAAATTGCAAAAGATTCACCAACACAGATGTCCAGAATACTGTGGAATTATGTGGTGAAAACAGACGACTTAAGCTGGCGACCGTGCTATTCCAAAATGTTTGCTTCAACCCTTGACGTCACGCGCAAACGTCATCATACCGAGACGTTTTCAGCCAGAAGTTTCCCGGGAAATTTAAAATTGCACTTTATTAGTTAAACCGGCCGTATTGGCATGTGTTGCAATGTTAAGATTTCATCATTGATATATAAACTATCAGACTGAGTGGTCGGTAGTAGTGGGTTTCAGTAGGCCTTTAAGAAACGTTGTGGCACAAAAAAAACTGAGATAACCTCCATGCAAATCAACTTTCCTGAAATTTTCCATACAATACAGGAAAAAAATATGTTATAAAAATCTGTGTATGAAAAAACAAATGTAGAAATGACCAAAAAATATAAATGTGAATACAAAATTGTACTTCCCTACCTGTTAAACTAGACTACTGAAGAAACCCATAACAAAGCAATGAACCAGAAAAGTGCATCCAAATATTGCTATGTTTCTTTTGACTCTGGCTCATTTTGTGTGTTTTTTCAGTCCAGTTGAGTTCTTTAAAGCAAGTGTTCTTAACCTTTTTGACCTCAATTTCCAACCTTTCCAGTTGAATTAGTAATCTTACTCTTGATTTTAATTATATTCAATTATTAATACATCTAAGTTACTTAAAGTTTAACAAATGATAGGAAACTATGTGTTAATCACAAATATTATTATCAAGCCTTAGGTTAGGCTGATTACAAAAATAAATGCTAATCAAATATACTGCAAAAGAAGGTACTTATAAAAACTGATGAAAAATAAATGTACTTATAATCACGCAGTGCTAAAATGAAGAAATTCTTACTTAATTAATAAATATTAACAATAATATATATGTGTCTTAAATAAACTAAAATCAATGTGCAAATGAAAATACAGCTTCACCACTGTAGTCTTGATTTTACACTTAAAGGGAACTGCACTTTTTTTTTGGAATTATGCCTATCGTTTACAATCATTATGAAAGACATGACAACGGATGGATTTTACTTTTAAATAAACTTAAATAAAAGTTTGCTTAGTCCGGAGCCAATGGAACGTCATTTCGTCAAAAAGCGCCAATAATACTCCATTTACATGTCGTGCCTTGAAAAGTAACCAAGTATGATTGATATTGTTATTATAAGCGCTAACGCAGATGAACTATTTATTTGTTATTATTTGTTATTATTTAGTATTATTATTTTATTTATTATTATATTTATTTATAGGGGCGCCGTGATCACAAGCTTGTGTGTAATGTTTACATCGTCGAGTGGTCTGCTGTTTCCTCGCATCCTTGCTCCCTGGAATTTTATTGCAGATCATAATGCCTCTCACCTGGATAGTAGAAGGATGAGGATGTATTCCGACAAGTTGGTACACCTTGACAGCCAAATTAGACTCGGAAATGGCGAGAACGACACGAAAAGAAGCTTGGTTCCACCCCATTAAAATACGTACATGTTAAATGTTACTATAAATATGCCCGTTACTACATAACATATATACTTACATCATGTATATAAAACCCTAATGAAGGTGTTTGTGTTATGGATTAACTGAGGAAGGTGACGGCAACTGACACCAGGGGTCAGTAATGTTCAATGATTTATTATATATATAAACCATATATATAATAATCAGACAATAGTAATATGAACTAAGGAAATGGAGTGTGAACTAGATCCAAAGAGTATGTGGTGTAAGGCTATGTGTGTAATTAGCTGTAGTGTGTGTTACCTAGTGTTGTGTTGGGTGAGAGGAGGGACAAGGCAGGAAGACAGTCCATTGGGCAGGCAGAAGATCCAGGGCGAACGGGAGGGGTCGAGAGGAACGTGTCCAAGCGGGAGGTCGAGATCGAAGGTTGCATCAAGCATCAGAAGATCGCTTACTGTACAGGAGACTATATTCCGGCGGCGGCATGCCAGGTTGTCCAAGCTTATGAAGGCAGCTCCTTCATTACAGGCCGGTGTGCTGATTGATGATTGCCGCCAGCTGTGGAGGCGCATAGCCGCGGTCTGAGCGGCACGTGTGGGGGCGAGTCCTGCGGTGCTTGCAGCGCGCAAGGATGAGGGCGCATTCAATGCGCCCCGGCCGTCACTGTTTGGATGTTTTTTTAAGGGCTTTACAGGCGAAATAGAGCGACTTGCATAGGCTCCATTGTAGGCAAACACATTTATTTAATATTTAGAATGCAAACATTTTTTTGAATACATCCATCGTCATGTCTTTCATAATGATTGTAAACAATAGGCAAAAATTCCAAAAAAAGTGCAGTTCCCCTTCCAGAAACTTCTCTATGACTTTAGCTACATACTTATTCTGTTTGTTTGCAATTGTCATTACTGCCACAAGTGGTGGAAAATTGTATGACAACTAAGTACCACAGCTGAGAAACACGTGTTTTGGCCGCGCTACAGGGGGAGCTCGCGGCCTAAAAACGGACATAAAAGATCCGTTCAAAAGACTCGACTCGTTTGTGAATGGCACATCTCTAATGCGACTCCAGACATACTTGTCAACCCTCCCGAAAATCTCCCGGGGCAACCATTCTCCCGAATTTCTCCCGATTTCCACCCGGACAACAATATTGGGGGCGTGCGCCTTAAAGGCACTGCCTTTAGCGTCCTCTACAACCTGTCGTCACGTCCGTTTTTCCTCCGTACAAACAGCGTGCCGGCCCAGTCACATAATATATGCGGCTTTTACACACACATAAGCAAATGCCATGGATACTTGATCAACAGCCACACAGGTCACACTGAGGGAGGCCGTATAAGCAACTTTAACACTGTTACAAATATGCGCCGCATTGTGAACCCACATCAAACAAGAATGACAAACACATTTCGGGAGAACATCCGCACCGTAACACAACATAAACATATTCATGCGTTCATTACGTCTCGTCTTGATTACTGTAACGTACTAATTTCGGGTCTCCCTATGTCTAGCATTAAAAGATTACAGTTGGTACAAAATGCGGCTGACAGACTCTTGACAAGAACAAGAAAGTTTGATCATATTACGCCTATACTGGCTCACCTGCACTGGCTTCCTGTGCACTTAAAGGCCTACTGAAAGCCACTACTACCGACCACGCAGTCTGATAGTTTATATATCAATGATGAAATCTTAACATTGCAACACATGCCAATACGGCCGGGTTAACTTATAAAGTGACATTTAAAACTTCCCGGGAAATATCCGGCTGAAACGTCGCGGTATGATGACGTATGCGCGTGACGAAGTCAGTATAACGGAAGTTATGGTACCCCATAGAATCCTATACAAAAAGCTCTGTTTTCATTTAATAATTCCACAGTATTCTGGACATCTTTTGCAATTTGTTTAATGAACAATGAAGGCTGCAAAGAAGACAGTTGTAGGTGGGATCGGTGTATTAGCAGCGGACTACAGCAACACAACCAGGAGGACTTTGTTGGAGCGCTAGCCGCGCTAGCCGCGCTAGCCGCGCTAGCCGCGCTAGCCGCCGACCTCACCTTGACTTCCTACGTCTCCGGGCCGCCAAACGCATCGGGTGAAGTCCTTCGTCCTTCTGCCGATCGCTGGAACGCAGGTGAGCACGGGTGTTGATGAGTAGATGAGGGCTGGCTGGCGTAGGTGGAGAGCTAATGTTTTTAGCATAGCTCTGTGAGGTCCCGTTGCTAAGTTGCTAAGTTAGCTTCAATGGCGTCGTTAGCACAGCATTGTTAACCTTCGCCAGCCTGGAAAGCATTAACCGTGTATTTACATGTCCACGGTTTAATAGTATTGTTGATGTTCTATCTATCCCTCCAGTCAGGGGTTTATTTTTTTGTTTCTATATGCAGTTAAAGCACGATGCTATCACGTTAGCTCGTAGCTAAAGCATTTCGCCGATGTATTGTCGTGGAGATAAAAGGCACTGAATGTCCATTTCGCGTTCTCGACTCTCATTTTCAAGAGGATATAGTATCTGAGGTGGTTTAAAATACAAATCCGTGATCCACAATAAAAAAAGGAGAGTGTGGAATCTAATGAGCCAGCTTGTACCTAAGTTACGGTCAGAGCGAAAAAAGATATGTCCATCACTGTCTCTCAAGTCCTTCACTGTAACGTTCTTCATCTACGAATCTTTCATCCTCGCTCAAATTAATGGGGTAATCATCACTTTCTCGGTCCGAATCTCTCTCGCTCCATTGTAAACAATGGGGAATTGTGAGGAATACTAACTCCTGTGACGTCACGCTACTTCCGGTACAGGCAAGGCTTTTTTTATCAGCGAGCAAAAGTTGCGAACTTTATCGTCGATTTTCTCTACTAAATCCTTTCAGCAAAAATATGGCAATATCGCGAAATGATCAAGTATGACACATAGAATGGATCTGCTATCCCCGTTTAGATAAAAAAAAATCATTTCAGTAGGCCTTTAAGATGCGACTTTAAGGTTTTACTACTTACGTATAAAATACTACACGGTCTAGTTCCATCCTATCTTGCTGATTGTATTGTACCATATGTCCCGGCAAGAAATCTGCGTTCAAAGAACTCCGGCTTATTAGTGATTCCCAGAGCCCAAAAAAAGTCTGCGGGCTACAGAGCATTTGCTGTTAGGGCTCCAGTACTATGGAATGCCCTCCCGGTAAAAGTTAGAGATGCTACCTCAGTAGAAGCATTTAAGTCCCATCTTAAAACTCATTTGTATACTCTAGCCTTTAAATAGACCCCCTTTTTAGACAGTTGATCTGTCGTTTTACCTTTTCTCCTTTGCCCCCTCGCCGGGTTATTCCGGTTCCGGTGACCATGGATGAGGTGCT
This sequence comes from Entelurus aequoreus, assembly GCF_033978785.1. Lineage (NCBI taxonomy): Eukaryota > Metazoa > Chordata > Actinopteri > Syngnathiformes > Syngnathidae > Entelurus > Entelurus aequoreus. Next base: position 19,545,551 of record NC_084753.1, on the reverse strand, counting down.
GGCTGTCCAGAGTTGGGACCCGGGGTGGACCGCTCGCCTGTGCATCGGTTGGGGACGTCTCTGCGCTACTGACCTGTCTGTGCTCGGGATGGTCTCCTGCTGGCCCCACTATGGACTGGACTGTCACTGTTATGTGGATCCACTAGGGACTGTACTTAGAGGGGGGGTTACCCACATATGCGGTCCTCTCCAAGGTTTCTCATAGTCATTCACATCGACGTCCCTTGTGTGGGCTCTGTGCCGAGGATATCGTTGTGGCTTGTGCAGCCCTTTGAGACTTTTGTGATTTAGGGCTATATAAATAAACATTGATTGATTGATTGATTGATTGATAAACACAACAGAACAAATACCCAGAACCCCTTGCAGCACTAACTCTTCCGAGACGCTACAATACACCCCCCCCCCCCTGCTACCACCAAACCCCGCCCCCCCAACCCCGCCCACCTCATATCCCGCCAACCCCCCTCAACACCGCCAACCCCCCTCCCACCCATCTCCCGAATTCGGAGGTCTCAAAGTTGGCAAGTATGACTCCAGACCCTCTGTAGGTGGTTATACTTGTATAGTGCTTTTCTACCTTCAAGGTACTCAAAGCGCTTTCACACTATTTCCTCGAGGGTGAAGTGTCTTGCTTAAGGACATGACGGACGTGACTCGGATGGCGGAAGCCGGGGATGAACCCAAGTTCGCTGGCATGGCCACGCTACCAACCCAGCTACGAATGTCCCATTCCTAAAACCCCTGTCATTTTGTTTCACTTTGTTCCTTCCATCCTCCCGACTCCTTCTCCCCTTCCATCTTCCTTCCTCTCGTCAGGCCATAACCGAGCGGATGATGGGCCATAATTCACGGGGATCCGGGCTGCCCCAGACATGCTCACATTAATTGGATGTCCATATTAAATGGAAAATGAGAGCTGCGCTGAGGGAAAAAGTGAATGAGTGAGTCTCTCGGCTGCCATTGACCTATGAGGAAGAGACGCTGCCCTTTTCCGCAGCGCTCTCCCTCACCTAGTTTTCTCTGCTCCCATCAGTCTGATGGACATCAAAGCATTCATTTTCTGACCCCTCACCTGGAAGCGGATTAAGCGCTCTGATTCAATAGGGCTGTTAATGGGGGCGCCAAAAGTTTATGAGGATTCCTGGAAAAGGCCAGGGAAATTAGATTGTAAGCTAACAGATTTATTGCGGTGTTTCAACACATTGTAAAAAGATTATAGGACCTCGAGGCAGGTTGGAGGGACGCAGCGGGGCCCTTGGTGTGAAGGAGAGGTGCAGTGGGAAAAGAGTTCTCTCGTATATTCCAGATGGGGTGGGGGGGAAAGGCAAGCATGTCACTCGGCCGTGAACGCACACGTAACCTGGAGGATGTTTAGACAGCTCGCCAAGTGTCCCTGACACAAGTGATGTGACCTGCGGTGCTGATCTGCTGCCTCTTGTTCTTCACCTCTCCTCCTTCTACCTTAGCTACCCTCAGCATGCTTTGCACATAAAACAGCATTCCTGTCATATAGAAGATCTTTGACCGGCGCTATTCTAACACAGAATAGTGTTTCGCAACCTTTAATAAGCCAAAATGTCACAACAAATACAGTACAGGCCAAAAGTTTGGACACACCTTCTCATTTCAATGCGTTTTGTTTATTTTCATGACTATTTACTAGTGATGGGTTGATGAGGCGTCATGAAGCGTTTCGACACATTGCAAAACTGTAGTGATACTGTGTCACTAAATACTGACATCTGCTGGACATTAAAAATCCCTACAGGCAACCTATGGACCGACTCAACTGACACTGATTTTATGACCTAGTATATACAATAATATAAACCAAGTCATTGTATTTCATTTAGGATTATTTCATATCTTAATTTAAATAAAAATATATTTTTTATCTTTTTTAGATACAGTCAATAAATAATGTGAACATGTATCGTGACTAGGATGGTAGAAGGTGGGGATTGAACCCCAGTAACCAGCAACCCTCCGAATACTGGCAGGGCCACTCTACCAACTTCGCCACACCGTCATTCCTGTAGCTATCTCTAGTAACGGCATTCCATGATTAATACCAATAAATGAACATTAATAATAAATGACAGAAAAATAAGCACACGTATGACTGAGGAGTCATAGTGTAACTTTGTGTGGTGTTTGAGTTGTCCGACTTTTTGTGTGGCCATAAACGCACAAGTGGCTTAGTGGTATGCGTGTTGTTGACGAACACCGTTAGGGCCGCTTGTTGTCACTGTCACTCAAAGTTGCATTTCAAAATTACACAGAATAATTGTGTTTATTTTGTTTAGAATTCAGATGGGTTTGATTTGGTGCGCGGCATATATTTGCTGTGCGGCGCACAGTGTGCGCAGAGGACGCTTGAGCAGTACACAATTGCGCAGGCGCGCACCTTAGAGGGAACGTTGCTCACAGGGCACAGAGGAGGCGTCAGTGCGATACAGTTCGCGTATCGATCACGTGACCAAAGCAGCTCATGATCGGTCACGTGACTTTCTAAAAGCGGTACGCGCACCGACACAGGGTATCGCTCTATGAGCTCGACGCATGCGCCGATGCATCTGTGTTGCCGGACCCATCACTACTATTTACATTGTAGATTGTCTCTGAAGGCATCAAAACTGTCAGGCTTGGTAAAAAGGATTGGACTCAGATGCAGAGTAGGGAACTTTTACAGGCTTTTATTTTGGCAGCTTCCTTTCACCTCCAAAGTCAAGGAATACAAAATCTATATTTAACCAAAAAACTAATCGGCGAAAAAGGTTCCAAAAAATAGGAACAACTGAAAATCACTCCGAACGGAGGTAAACACAAAAGCAAAGACGAACTATAATTGGCGCAGTATATGCTATAAAATGTATTAACAAAAAACGCTCCAACAGGAGGAAGAAACAACAGCTATGAAAAATTCTACACTAATAAAGTTGAACAAAAATAGTCACTCAAAAATTTGAGGAAAGAATGAAAAATAACTGATAACTTTTACCACTTCGGCTGAATAAACTCAATAACAAAAATCACTCTGCTGAGGAGGAAGAAAGGAAAACTCAAAATAGCCACGAAGGGATTCAAGATCAAGGGACATAAGCAGGAGGCAAGGCATGGGCATGGGCATGGACATGGACATGGACATGGACATGGACATGGACATGGACATGGACATGGACATGGACATGGACATGGATGCTAGATAGTACGAATAAACGAGACAATCTGGCACAGAACAAAGGGAGGAGTGGGCTTATAAGACACATGAGGGTAATAGGGAACAGGTGGAAACAATCAGGGAACAGGGATGACGTCAGACTGATGACACAAAAGGAAGGGCAAGTGACCTGAAACGAGAGGAAAGTTACTTTTCAAACTAAAACATGCAAATCACAAGACAGAAAAAACCAAGACAAGACATCCCTCACTGCGGTGTGACAAAAACAATGACACCTGTGAAGTGAAAGCCATTCCAGGTGACTACCTCTTGAAGCTCATCGAGAGAATGCCAAGAGTGTGCAAAGCAGTAATCAGAGCAAAGGGTGGCTATTTTGAAGAAACTAGAAAATAAAACATATTTTCAGTTATTTCACCTTTTTTTGTTAAGTACATAACTCCACATGTGTTCATTCATAGTTTTGATGCCTTCAGTGACAATCTACAATGTAAATAGTCATGAAAATAAAGAAAACGCATTGAATGAGGAGAAGGTGTGTCCAAACTTTTGGCCTGTACTGTATATAAACCGAAATAATGGTTATGTTCGTATAGGGTTGCCAACACCCAGACTTTGAAATAAGGGACATCTCGCGGGCGGTCAGAAAATGTTTGGTGTCCCTTATAAAATGTGGATGTCCCCTATTTCAGTCCGGGCCTGAAAAAATGCTTACAAAATGCTTAAAAAATGCCAAAATGCTTAGAAAAATGAACTTTACACCTCCACTAGACCACTGTTGCACTTACTGTAAGTCCGACTCATACCATAATGACAAGAAAATTGTATTCTTCAACCATACATTTATTTTTTCAAAATAAAAAAAAACCAATTGAGATGGGTGCTGGATCAAAAAAGGTCCGCACACGCCGCCACAGCACTGTGAAAAAGAGCGCTTGCTCGAAACGTCATACTTAAATAAAATAAATCCTGATCAATGTAAAATGTGCAAAACAGAAAATTTGCAGTTTCTTCAAAAACATTTGCCATTAAACAGCTGGCACACAAGGACCAAACAGAAGGGTTGATAATATGGATGTCAACAATGTCCATGTGAATGTCCATATAAGATGAAAGTCCATGCCCGTAAATGTCTTTCATGGGGTGTTACGGCCGGGGGACGTCATGGTGACAGTTCTGATTGATAATAAAGAAAAGAAGAACAATAGGAAAAACGTATTAGGAGTAGAGATGTCCGATAATGGCTTTTTTGCCGATATCCGATATTCCGATATTGTCCAACTCTTAATTACCGATTCCGATATCAACCGATACTGATATATACAGTCGTGGAATTAACACATTATTATGCCTAATTTTGTTGTGATGCCCCGCTGGATGCATTAAACAATGTAACAAGGTTTTCCAAAATAAATCAACTCAAGTTATGGAAAAAAATATCAACATGGCACTGCCATATTTATTATTGAAGTCACAAAGTGCATTTTTTTTTTTTAACATGCCTCAAAACAGCAGCTTGGAATTTGGGACATGCTGTCCCTGAGAGAGCATGAAGATGTTGAGGTGGGCGGGGTTGGGGGGGCGCGGGGTTGAGGTGAGGGGTTAGGGGTTAGCGGGGGTGTGTATTGTAGCGTCTCGAAAGAGTTAGTGCTGCAAGGGGTTCTGGGTATTTGTTCTGTTGTGTTTATGTTGTGTTACGGTGCGGATGTTCTCCCGAAATGTGTTTGTCATTCTTGTTTGGTGTGGGTTCACAGTAGGGGTGTGGGAAAAAATCGATTCGAAAATTCGAATCGCGATTCTCACGTTGTGCGATTCAGAATCGATTCTCATTTTTAAAAAATAGTTTTTAAAAAATTTTTTTTACATTTTTATTTTTAATTTTTTTAATTTTTATTAATCCATCCAACAAAACAATACACAGCAATACCATAACAATGCAATCCAATTCCAAAACCAAACCCGGCCCAGCAACACTCAGAACTGCAATAAACAGAGCAAATGAGAGGAGACACAAACACGACACAGAACAAACCAAAAGTAAAAAAATGAATATTATCAACAACAGTATCAATATTAGTTACAATTTCAACATAGCAGTGATTAAAAATCCCTCATTGACATTATCATTAGACATTTATAAAAAAAAAAAAAAGAACAATAGTGTCACAGTGGCTTACACTTGCATCGCATCTCATAAGCTTGACAACACACTGTGTCCAATATTTTCACAAAGATAAAATAAGTCATATTTTTGGTTCATTTGATAGTTAAAACAAATTTACATTATTGCAATCAGTTGATAAAACATTGTCTTTTACAATTATAAAAGCTTTTTACAAAAATCTACTACTCTGCTTGCATGTCAGCAGACTGGGGTAGATCCTGCTGAAATCCTATGTATTGAATGAATAGAGAATCCTTTTGAATCGGGAAAAAAAATCGTTTTTGAATCGAGAATCGTGTTGAATTGAAAAAATAATTGATTTTGAATCGAATCGTGACCCCAAGAATCGATATTGAATCGAATCGTGGGACACCCAAAGATTCACAGCCCTAGTAATCACTCATATAGAGCAGTGTTTCTTAACCATAGGGCCACGGTCCATCACCCCCTAGAACAGGAGTTCTTAACCTTTTTGACCTCGGGGCCCAACTTTTCCAATACAGAGGGGCCCCCTCAAATATTTCACTGAATTATTAATCTTACTCATGATTTTAATCATATTCAGTAATTATACCTAACCTACTTTCAGTTTACAACCTTGTCAAATGATATTAAATCATATGTTAATCACAAAGATTATGATTTATTTAACACATAACCCTTTATAAGTACTAAAAATAAGTACTAACCAAATATACTGCATAAGAAGGGACTCAAAACTCTAAAAATGGAATTATGTTGTGATAAAATAATGAATTTGTTTCTTAACTAAACTGTCACTAAAATTAAATAGCACTTCACCCCATTAGTCATAATTATTGCGCTGAAGAAACTTCATGAAGGCTACCAATGATGAAAATGAGTCTGTCACAGCTGCCCTAATGGACTGCCAAAAATGTATAGTTCGCAAAGGTACTTTGTTGTTATACACTTTTTAACCACTAGTTGCAGTAATGCCTCAATCAGTTGACTGAGTGATGCATTATGTAATATTATTATATATTATTAATTTAGGTAGAATGTATTTATTTTAGCACAGCATAATAGTATATAAATGTATTTTTCTTTAGTTTCGTATGACTCCCTTTTTTGCAATATATTGGATTAGTGCAGTAAACCCTTAACTGGTTACGGGCCTGACTGTGATTAATGAATTTCTGCAAAGCAGGAATAATTAATTATAAATCAAATATTTTCATAGCAAGGGCATTAAAAATATTTAGAAATATTTTAAATATGCCAATCAGTGGCCCCGATATTGCACCGTGCGATCTGATTGGTTTGGTCTCATCTAGTGGCCAATACTACTACAGTATTGATATTTGTAGTTCATTTAGCTATTTAAATGCTTTAATTATTATTTTTGTATGTACAGTACGCGTTCTTTTTAAATCTACGAAAGAGTGAAGATGCAAGCTTCGAAAAGCGATGTGGCGAGGGACGACTGTAATTGTTTTTGTCAACCGCACATAAGCCTCGGGAAGTCCCAAGTATAAAAAAAAAAAAAAAATATATATATATATATATATATATATATATATATATATATATATATATATATATATATATATATATATATATATATATATATATATATATATATATATATATATATAATTTTTTTCTGTCTTTTCTTATCCACTTTGTACCGCTTGCTACTCACGGTGTCTCCATAGCATACATAGGTGTATAGAGGCCCATTTCCAGCAACTATCACTCCAGTGTTCTAATGGTACAATGTGTTTGCTCATTGGCTCAGAAGGCTAATTGTTGATTAGAAAACCCTTGTGCAATCATGTTCACACATCTGACAACAGTTTAGCTCATTACAGAAGCTACAAAACTGACCTTCCTTTGAGCAGATTGAGTTTCTGGAGCATCACATTTGTGGGGTCAATTAAACGCTCAAAATGGCCAGAAAAAGAGAACTTTCATCTGAAACTCGACAGTCTATTCTTGTTCTTAGAAATGAAGGCTATTCCACAAAATTGTTTGGGTGACCCCAAACTTTTGAACGGTAGTGTATATATATATATATATATATATATATATATATATATATATATATATATATATAAAGCCCGGCCCCTGGCCAAATTGTTTTAACCCAATGCAACCCCCGAGTCAAAAAGTTTGGGGACCCCTGGTGTTGAGTAAGGGGAGTTCTACATGCTTTAAACAGACTAAACCTTTAGTGGGGGGATAACATACAAGTCAGATTTTTTGAATAAATAGTCAATGGCATTTCCTCATATTTTAGCTAATATTATTTATAAAACAAACCAAAAAAAGAATACATTTAGTACTCCCCTTGGTTTTCCTAAACATGGTTGAACCAGGAAGTATAGAAGCAAGACACACACCTGTAGACGCTTTTGGCAAAATTGAGTCCCAAGTCTTGTGGGAAGTCAATGTTTGGTGGGAAATTAGTTTTTAAATTGAACAGAAAGTTCTAATTCTGTATTGTTTCTTAAGTTTAAATGACCCCGATGTGAATGGAGTGTTTTATTTGATTAATGTGTGAAAGCTTAAAAGGTAAGTTGACATTTAGCGTGACCTCCTTGGAGACCTTATTATCAACAAGAGTTGTACGGTTCCTTAATCTTAGTTTACATTTGACCTCATAGGTCAGAAACTGCATTCACTGAATGATACTTTATTTTCAAAGATGTGTTGGCCCTGCGATGAGGTGGCGACTTGTCTAGGATGTACCCTGTTCCGCTCGAATGCAGCTGAAATAGGCTCCGGCGACCCCGAAAGGGACAAGCGGTAGAAAATGGATGGATGGACGGATGAGCATTTTGGTGAACTATGACCGTATCAAAACAACGTGGACGCCGACAGGAGTAGACAACTTTTAAGGTAGGACAATTCCAGGTCGCTACAAGTGTGTTAGCATAAGTTAGCATAGCATGGTTGCTTGTTGGAAGCCAACATCAAGACAGAGTCATGTATAAAAACAAAAAATCATGTTTTATATGCAGTATTTTAAAAATTACTTTAAAAATTTGGCCTCAAAAATTTGCCAAAAAAGTAATTGAATTACTAACAGATTTACTCTTTAATAAATGTAATTAATTAGTAGGGGAAGTAAGACCATTGTGTGTGTATGTGCCTGTTGCCTTGTGACGTCAGCGCCCAGAAAGCGCTGCGTTGCCTCAGCTGTGTTTGTCAGTTTGCGGGTAGTTACGGCAGCTCTGTTGAATCTTTTCACTGTAATGGGTTTTTGCTAGTTTGTCACGAGATAAAATGTGCTTCGATGGCTGTATCCTCCTTGTCCACAAACGGGGTATAGGATTGCAATCATTGATTTGTTCTTCATTATTCCCTCGAAGTAGTAGTGTGTGTATGTGTGCGTGTACTTACATGTTGTGTGTTGTTTGCTGTGTGATGTTGCCTCCTTCAAGTTCATTTTAATGTGGTGCTGATTTTTGTTTTTATTAGTAAACATATATTTACTGTATTGAACTTGCTGTGTCTCTGAAGCTGTCTTGTTGACATAAAACCACATTTATAGTAAAGGGCCATGTTACATCAAATGTTTTGGGAATGCGTTTTACGTACATAGAAATAATTAATTAGATGACTTGTTGCGAGTAAAAGTAACAGCGTTGGTAATGCAGGTATCATATAACGCCATTATTCGGAACACCATTTATATGTATAGTTTATTGAATATGAATGTTAGTCATCATTAAATGGGAAAAAAATGAAGTGACAAAGCCAAAGCGGCTCCTGTCTGCTATAGCCATGCTGTGGGCACAGTAGTTAGCAAGTTAGAGATAAACTAAACAACTTAGTTTATTAGTCGTCTTTCAGAGCGTGGAAACAAAATGTGAGCCTGCAGGTCGTGTTGCAAGTGCTGCAATTACTACACCCATACTGTAGTTGGAATCAATAACAGGTCTTTATGGATGTCGGTTCATCCTATGACAATATTTGTACCATTTTTGTTTTGTAATAAGATACAACATTATCATTTAATTAGGGATTTCAATCTTACAGTGACTCAGGATTCCTTTCTATGTCTGATGATTTGATTAAACCCATTTTTACAATATATTATTTGGTATAGAAATGATATGAAAACCTTGTCAAAACAGGTAAGAGGTTACACAATCTCCTCTTGGCTGCTGACATATGACTTTTACACACAGTGAGTAATTGCAGAGATTGCCTTAAAAGCATCTTTTTTTAAAACTGATTCTTAAAAAAAAAATAAAAATACGTTGAATCTAAAAATTATGAATTGATTTAAATGAGAAGAAAAAATTAATAATTTGTCCGTCATTCATCCAACCCAATAAAGTTTCAACACTTCTAACATAGATGTTTTCTACTTTTTTTTTATTTGTGTTTAATATCTTAACTTTACTGTATTTTTAAATAAAACCAGTCTATCACTATATGTATTTATCCACCTACCTATATATAAAGGGAAATGAAACACTACTCATTGGTATTATACTGATTGATTGATTTAGATTTATTGGTCCCCGTTGGGGAAATTCATTTTCACTGCCGTACATTTGAACAATAGACATTACACATCACAAACAAAAATAACAAAAAGACATCATACATGACCAACACATTTACAGGCTTGTCAGACAGGTCGGCGGGGCCTGCTGTTTAGGGCGGCTCTAGCTGCAGGGATAAGGCTTTTCCGGCGTACTAGAGCTTTGCACATGTACCTCATTTTTAATGTTTAAATTTCTAGTTTTAAGCGTTTTATGTAATTTTTGTCCCCAAAAATCCATCCATCCAGGCCCACTTACTTATACCTGGTAATCCACTGTATTCAGTTTATATTGGTCAATAGTTAGGGCTGTAACAAATGATTATATTGATTTGAAAAAAGTTTCGATTTATATTGTGTTGCTTCAATTAATCATTTAAGTGTAACTAATAGGCCTGGGCGATATGGCCTTAAAATAAAATCTCACATTTTTTCCACCCCCCAAAAAAAATTATTCCTGATTTTTTATGATTTTTTTCCCCCCTACTCTTTAAAGAAACAAACAAGAAACAAATGACAGAGAATTCAAAACAACTTTTGCTTTTATTTGATCACAAACTTTGAAATGGCACTGCAATTACTCTTAGCAAAATAAAAAAAGTATTAAGTTGGTTATTTTTAGAACAGATATAAATTGGACTTTGTAGAAAATAATTATCAAACATTTAAACAAATGAAATGTAGCTATTGTAGCTAATTCTGGCATATCTACTGTGACGCTTTTGCTTATATGTTGATAAATATGCATTACTCTAATCAAATAGGTTTTTAATATAGAGCTTCCTATGGGAGGCAAAGCTTCTGCATTGAATAAATTGCTTCCGTAAATAAAAATGTAGCATTTAGTAAGTGCATAAACGCAGGCTTTTCCACTGTTTGAGCACCACATCTTTAGGGACGTACAGAGCGATCGCTTTCGTGATCGTTTTCCACTGCGCTTCTTTTCTCATCATACATGGTACCTTGTGTAAAGGACTCCACCACAGCACAAGCTGCTTTTTAGCGGGAGTTTGTTTGTTGTTATGTTCTTGTTTGCCTCGTAAAAGATTGCATTTCCCCCACTCGGCTGGATGCTTCGGGGTTCAGATGCTGGAATAAGTTTGTCGTGCTGCTGCTTTTTTTTAAAACAAACTTTGCAGCGTGTAGTCATTTGTTTTGCACGTGATGCCGCAAAACCAAACCACAGACGACACTTTTTATTTCTTTGTAACTGACATCTTGCCATGTTTTGCTGGACATGTGAATGAAATAAGGGGGGAGAGCAGAAGCTACAGAAGCTCCTGTGGGCAAAAAATTTGGTGGCGCAAAAGAAGGAAAACATTTTATTTTTTTTAATTTTTAAAATAGTCTGCAAAAAAAAGCCATTAACGAATAAAATCGATTTATCATCCAGGCCTACTAACGAATAAAAATGATCAAATCTGGACTGTGAAATGCCCACAATTTCATATATGCAGACGTAATTTCCCCACAGTATAGAGCACAGGTAAAATGTACTTTTTTTTTTTTTTTACAGTGCAGATTAATGTATATATCATTAATAAATAATTGTGTAATTATATAATGAGGCAATTTATATTTCAAATATATTACTCAATGTTACAAGCGGCCCTCTGAGGGCAGCCTTATGTGGCCCTTAATGAAACCAAGTTTGACATCCCTAGCATAGAGGGTGTTTTATTTTTCAATTTCTATGAATGCACCCATGTTAAAGGCCTACTGAAACCCACTACTGATAGTTTATATATCAATGATGAAATCTTAACATTGCAACACATGCCAATACGGCCGGGTTAACTTATAAAGTGCAATTTTAAATATTCCGCTAAACTTCCGGTTGAAAACGTCTATGTATGATGACGTATGCACGTGACGTCAATAGTTAAACGGAAGTATTCGGAACCCATTGAATCCAATACAAAAAACTCTGTTTTCATCTCAAAATTCCACGGTATTCTGGACATCTGTGTTGGGGAATCTATTGCAATTTGTTTAATGAACAATGAAGACTGCAAAGAACAAAGTTGTAGATGGGATCGGTGTATTAGCCGCTGGCTGTAGCAACACAACCAGGAGGACTTTGACTTGGATAGCAGACGCGCTAGTCGCCGCTAGCCGCCGCTAGCCGCCGACCGCACGGATGATCGGGTGAAGTCCTTCGTCCTTCCGTCGATCGCTGGAACGCAGGTGAGCACGGGTGGTGATGAGCAGATGAGGGCTGGCTGGCGTAGGTGGAGAGCTAATGTTTTTAGCATAGCTCTGTCGAGGTCCGGTTGCTAAGTTAGCTTCAATGGCGTCGTTAGCAACAGCATTGTTAACCTTCGCCAGGCTGGAAAGCATTAACCGTGTATTTACAGGTCCATGGTTTAATAGTATTGTTGATTTTCTGTCTATCCTTCCAGTCAGGGGTTTATTTCTTTTGTTTCTATATGCAGTTAAGCACGATGCTATCACGTTAGCTCCAATGTTTATCGTCGATGTTCTCTACTAAATCCTTTCAGCAAGAATATGGCAATATCGCGAAATGATCAAGTATGACACATAGAATGGATCTGCTATCCCCGTTTAAATAAAAAAAAATCATTTCAGTAGGCCTTTAAGTGCAGTTTCAATGTTGATGATGTGCATTTGTTAGAAAAAAAGAATGAATATTATGAAAAGCAGAAAAATCTATTTTGCCTAAAATACGCATTGAGGCTATAAAAGGTTTTTTATCAGATTACTCGATTTTTTTAAACAAACACATTTATATGCTGACTACAGTGTATATATATATGGTGTCATGTTACAAATGGCCTGTGAGCTCACAAAGTGCAAAACTGCTGAAAGGTTGAAGTGTTTGCTCATCACTCAGTAAGGAGTAAAGTGAAACTACACGGATGGCGCTCTAAATTTAGATCGACTCACCGGGGTTGAAGTGTCTCCGTGGGCTAAGCTGCGGAGTTTGGGTTCAAGCGTCTCCGACGTACTGTTGGGATGCACACCAGCGCCTCGGGAGCTTCTTTCCCGCGTAAATTAATTTACATTCGGAGGATTTTCTAAAGATGCTAGCTTCCTGCGGAGCCGGCGAGATCAAAGTGTCTCATTGGGCGTGTTGGGTGATGTTTGATGTTTGCGTTTGAGTGTGAATGTTGCTGACTTGTGCTTCTGTCTCGCTGCTCAGCGGGCGCTGCTGCTTTTTCCCGCCTTTCACATTCTGCCTCCCCCCCCCCCTCCCCTCCAACACCCCAAATCCGACAAATAACTTGGATTTAGATTCCCTTTGCCGACATATTTTTAATCCTCCCCACCTACCTAACAAGCGCTCCATGGCGGATGATGAATGATACAGAAGTTCAAATACATGCTCCAAGTCAGAAACTATTTGTGTGCTGTCATGAAAATCCAATGTTTGGCTTGTGATTTTACATGGTGATGCTGCTGATGCCTCTGCTTGCGATGTCCAAACTTTATTTTCCTGCAATGCTGAAGTTGCCATCAAAAAGGATAAAATGTTTTTTTTCATGCGATATGACATTCCTGCATTAAGCATCTTCCATCCTTCCCTCCATTTCCTTTTACTTACCCTGTCTGCCGGTCAATCATTTCTTTTATTTACAACACTTATTGTAAATCAGTCCAGCTCTTAACAAACCCGTAAAACTATCAAGTCCAGGTATACCCTATTCTTCTCATTACTAAATAGTAGGGCTGGGCGATATATCGAGTTTGTAAGATGTATCGATATATTTTTACACAAGATATGAATTAAGAAAATGTCGTAATATCGATATAATTTTTTTCACGTTAAAATTACCAAACGGCGCTTATTTGTTGTGTTCCTTGTTCTCAGCCGCAACACTCCATGAGCTATTAAACCCCTTCCCTTCCTCCTTCCAAGCGGACAAGCATGTCGTCTCGCCCCCACTGCACTGACCCAAAACAACAACAACAACAACAACAACACACAAGTAAATATGCCACCAGCAGTGTGCCAGTGACCAACTAGTTAGTAAAACGTAAACTTCTGCATACCTGCCAACAACTACGGTTTTCCTGTAATGAGTACGGTTTTTGATCATCCATTCTGGTTTACAACTGCAGTGGTAGAAAATATGGTTTTCAAATTAAAAATAATCAACTTAAAAATCAAAGCTACGTAGCTTAACTACATTTCCTAGTAGCTTGGCAGTACCTTCTGTAGTTTAGCTATTTTTAGACCCATGTAGCGGTTAGCTAAGCTACATGCTACAAAAGAAGAGAGAGGGAGAAAAGAAAGAGAACTGGACAAGTGCAACTCCACGGGCAGAATACAAAATATACGGGAAAGCTCAATGATTGGTTGGTTTACGTATAAGACAATCCATTATTGGTTGGTTGTTTACTATGATGAGTCACGATTGGTTAAGATTAGGGCAAAACATTACGGACAGGCCAATCAGAGGCAAGATAGGGCGGGTCAGCAAACCAGGAAGGGAAATCAGAACAGACGCGCACATCACAGATGACGACAAGAGAGTCGGAGAAAAGAGGATATTCAATTGAAATGTACGCTGAAGTGAGGAAGATAATTTCCGCACAATTAAGTAAAGTCACTTACTTTGCGCAGACCACTTCTAGTAGGACCAGAGAACCGTACATGTGTGACAGTCTATTACATCATCGACTGGGAATTAAAAATGTATTTTTTATCGGAGTTTGATACATGTTGTATTATTTGCACAGCTATGTTATTTATTTTATGTAGAAATAATATTTTTCTATTGTATTTATGTTATGTAATTATGTACTACTTAAACAGTTTCTTTTTTGTGCTGTTAATACCCATCTTCACTAACTGGGTTAATACCGTTCAGTGCAAAATAAGCTTTAAAATAAAAACATTACAATATGAACCTGGATGCAACTATAGCAACAACAATTATTTTAGATCATTTGAAGAAAGATGTGCAAGAAAATTAGTGTGCAATATCATATGAATACACATGACAGAAAACTCAACAAATTGCTGTTGGTTCAAAAGTCCTTCATTATTACTCATTCTCCGATTGTGTGGACAACCGCTTATATCAACTTAAATCTGCCAGTGCGAGGGGTGTCGACATAAACAGGTTCCACTGTATTTAAAAAATGTCCAGTAAGCTCATAGAGTTGGTAATTTCTTGTATTAGTCATTTACAATGGTAGGCTATAGTCTACGAGGAGCTAGCAGATACACATTAGCTAAGCACACAATAGCACACAAGCTAAGACATGCGTAATAAGTGTTCTAAATTATGTGGTTCTCAATTACCGTATTTTTCGGAGTATAAATCGCTCCGGAGTATAAGTCGCACCGGCCGAAAATGCACAATAAAGAAGGAAAAAAACATATATAAGTCGCACTGGAGTATAAGTCGCATTTTTGGGGAAATTTATTTGATAAAACCCAACACCAAAAATAGACATTTGAAAGGCAATTTAAAATAAATAAAGAATAGTGAACAACAGGCTGAATAAGTGTATGTTATATGACGCATAAATAACCAACTGAGAACGTGCCTGGTATGTTAACGTAACATATTATGGTAAGAGTCATTCAAATAACTATAACGTATAGAACATGCTATACGTTTACCAAACAATCTGTCACTCCTAATCGCTAAATCCGATGAAATCTTATACGTCTAGTCTCTTACTTGAATGAGCTAAATAATATTATTTGATATTTTACGGTAATGTGTTAATAATTTCACACATAAGTCGCACCTGAGTATAAGTCGCACCCCCGGCCAAACTATGAAAAGTACAGTCCGAAAAATACGGTATTTTCTGTCACGCTCCCTGAGGTAGAAGAAAATATTTTACGCCCTCCACACTCTCCATTACGACCATAAATAGTATAGTTTGTCTATAAAACTGTTTTAAGTACACCTCTGCATAACATTGCATCCTTATTTACTTTAATGAAAACACAACGGTCTTTCCTCGTCTCGCACCATAGTCGGAGTGAAGCTAAGCGCTACATACACTTCGTCATATTCTAGTCAGGCAAGCCCCACTATTTGAGAAGACCTGCCTTAATTGAACAATATTAACCACAGCATTTGTCAATATAAACAAGTATCAAATAATTATAGTTGCATAGTATTTACACGTACAAGTCTCAAGGCAGAAGTGCATCATTAATAACCAATAACCAATGTGTCCGTATCATTCAACTCAGTGTCATAAGATTTAAGGGGCTGTTTACAACTTCCTCACAGTTACATTTTTCAAAGCAAAAAATATATCAAGAACACCAGCTTATGTTACATTAGTGGTATAATAGCACACATTTGTTTGACCATCATCTATATTTTTCACAATTACACAATTTATGAAACGAGTTTTTTACCGGCCCGCATAAAATGATTGGTGTCTCTGACCCGGTTTTGTCAACACGTACGCGCAGAGAGCGCGTGCACACATACAAAAGCAGTCGAAGAGAAGCAACCAACAATTTGCAGTCATGTTGTTGTTATGATAGAATATACATTCAATGGCAGCTAGCGCTAGCTATCCAAATTGCTGTTATTAGCTAACAATACCTAAAAGCGAATGTGTGCGCATGTGTTAGGTAAGTACGTCATTACGTGAGAAGCCGTGAGATGGCGGGATATACTGTGAAAAATACATTGCAAAGTTGGCGCCCTCTGGACATCCATGTAAACATTGCAATCAATCAATCAATCAATCAATCAATCAATCAATCAATCAATCAATCAATCAATGTTTATTTATATAGCCCTAAATCACAAGTGTCTCAAAGGGCTGCACAAGCCACAACGACATCCGCGGTACAGAGCCCACATGAGGGCAAGAAAAAACTCACAACCGCAATGGGACAACCCCTTTAAGTGATTATTGCAGCCACTAGATGTCGCCAAAAACAATTACCACCCCACTCCAACTTTTAAGACGGCATGTGAAAAATACACACTGAGCAGTGTTTTGTGAGACTTCCCTTCCTGTATGATTGGGCTTTAAGTCCATTCCAGATGGTTATAATATTAATAATAATTAATAGGTTAGTGTTTTTCATACCTACCTTTGATCTCTATTGGACTAATTTCACTTTATCTTTAAAAAAAAAAATCCCTAGTACAAATAAAAGTATGTATGATTCATGCTGATAATCGTATCGATCAATCTCGGTATCGGCCAATTTTCAGGGCTTCAATATCAGTATTGTATCTAAAGTGGACGGTCTCTGAACAATTACATTAAAAAAAACAACGTACCGTATTTTTCGGACCATAGGGCGCAACGGATTATAAGGCGCACTACCGACAAGCGGGTCTATTCGGGGGGACGGCGTGGTACGGTTGGGAGAGTGGCCGTGCCAGCAACCTGAGGGTTCCTGGTTCAATCCCCACCTTCTACCAACCTCGTCACGTCCGTTGTGTCCTTTAGCAAGACACTTCACCCTTGCTCCTGATGGGTCGTGGTTAGGGCCTTGCATGGCAGCTCCCGCCATTAGTGTGTGAATGTGTGTGTGAATGGGTGAATGTGGAAATAGTGTCAAAGCGCTTTGAGTACCTTGAAGGTAGAAAAGCGCTATACAAGTATAACCCATTTACCATTTACCATATTCAGGTCTATTTTCATACAAAAGGCGCACCAGATTATAAGGTGCATTAATGGGGTCACATTATGATTTTTTTTAAACATGTAAAACACTTCCTTGTAGTCTACATAACATTTAAGGGTGGTTCTTTGGTCAAAATGTTGCATAGATGATCTTCAAGTTGCTTTCTGACCGTCGCTTCAGGATGCGCCGTTTTGTGGGCGGTCTTATTTACGTGGCTCACCTTCGGCAGCGTCTTTTCTCCGTCATCTTTGTTGTAGCGGTGTAGCTTGCAAGGGCAGGAGTTGAAGTGTCGAAAGATGGAGCCAACTGTTTTAATGACATTCAGACTCTACTTCAATCAACAACGAAGCAGCATCTCCTCATCCGTGGCTCACTAGTACAATAACACCGGAAATGTGTCCCGTGAAAAACCGTCCGACCAAGACTCTCTAATAACTAAAGTTCCATGGAACTTTAGTTATTAGAGCAGTGGTTCTTAACCTGCGTTCGATCGAACCCTAGGGGTTCGGTGAGTCGGGCTCGGGTTCGGCGGAGGTCAAGAAACACCCGACTCATCGTGTAAATAAAAACTTCTCCCTATCGGGCGTATTACAGATACGGCAACAGCAGAAGTCATACTGATTTGCAGGTGTGTAATTTGTTGTGAGTTTATGCACTGTGTTGGTTTTGTTCTTTGAACAAGGTGATGTTCATGCACGGTTCATTTTGTGCACCAGTAATAAAACATGGTAACACTTTAGTATGGGGAACATATTCAACATTAATTAGTTGTTTATTAACATGCAAATTAGTAACATATCGGCTCTTAACTAGTCATTATTAAGTACTTATTAATGCTTTAAACGGCATGGCCTTATTCTAACCCTAGCCCTCTAACCCTGGCCCTAACCCTCTAACCCTAACCCTAACCAAATAACTCTGAATGAAGTCTTTGTTACTTAGAATATGTTCCCCTAGTGTCCAAAAAACTCTAAATTATGTCTTTGTTACTTAGAATATGTTCCCCCATACTAAAGTGTTACCAAAAACATATAACTTTGTCTTGAATTTGAAAAAAAAAAACATTACATTTTTCACTAAAGAAGGGTTCGGTGAATGCGCATATGAAACTGGTGGGGTTAAGAACCACTGTATTAGAGAGTTCTGGTCGGATGGTGAATAATGTAAACCCAGTACAACGGTAGTTTTTTGCGCTTTCATAGTGAGTTTACTGACAGATATAAGTTAGAACTTTACGCTATACTTAATATTAGAAATGGCAACAGCAGAGGATGAATGTCCCATAACAAGAAGATAGAGAAAAAGAAGAAGCTTATCGACTATGGTGTTGCCACGGACTACAATGGCGGACGCGCGCAAATTTTCAGGACTTTGTACAGATCCCCAATACAGATCAGCAGGCACCAGAAGGTAAGAAAATTTGTTTTTGCATAATATTGCAAGACAAAACGGCAGATAACGTGTCTGCTAATGGGTGCCATTTTGCGGTCCTTATACACACACCATATTAATACTCGTATGTCGAAGCACAATTCGTCTGTCTACGGTATCCATAATGCTCCCACAATCCATCAAGCGGCGTGGCTTCATAGCTTACCAAAGTCGTACTAAAACATTTTGACAGATTTTTGAGCGCCGTGTGTAATGTTCTATATTCTCAATGGAACATTTAAAGTTGTGGTGTTGTTTACTGGCCTCATCTTGCAGTCTACATGTATCTCTTATGTGGGACTGCCATCGACTGGTCACACTTACCATTACACCATGTACAAAATAAAATAGCTTTGAGGTCGGTAAGCACAACCAGAATTATTCCGTACATTAGGCGCACCGGTTTATAAGGCGCACTGACGATTTTTGAGAAAATGAAAGGATTTTAAAGGCCTACTGAACACACATGTAGCCTTTGTGCCGGAATTGGAATAATTTTACTCTCTGGGCATACTGTACATAATTTAATAGCAGTTAAGTGCCGCCAGGACCAAAAAGTCCTCCGGGATGTACCAGTGTATAAAAAAAAAATCCCAAAAATGTTCACGGCTAATTCCAAATAGTAAATATGCTGAAAGGATTTAGTAGAGAACATCGACGATAAAGTTCACAACTTTTGGTCGCTGATAAAAAAGCCTTGCCTGTACCGGAAGTAGCGTGACGTCACAGGTTGAAGGGCTCCTCACATTTGCACATTGTTTACACCAGCAGCGAGAGCGATTCGGACCGAGAAAGTGACGATTACCCCAATAATTTGAGCGAGGATGAAAGATTCGTGGATGAGGAACGTGAGAGTGAAGGATTAGAGTGCAGTGCAGGACATATCTTTTTTTCGCTCTGACCGTAACTTAGGTACAAGAGATCATTGGATTCCACACTTTCTCCTTTTTCTATTGTGGATCATGGATTTGTATTTTAAACCACCTCGGATACTATATCCTCTTGAAAATGAGTCGAGAACGCAAAATGGACATTCATAGTGACTTTTATCTCCACAAAAATACATCGGTGAAGCACTTTAGCTACGGAGCTAACGTGATAGCATCGGGCTTAACTGCAGATATAAACAAAAGAAATAAGCCCCTCACTGGAAGGATAGACAGAAGATCAACAATACTACCAAACCCTGGACCTGTAACCACACGGTTAATGCTTTCTAGCCTGGCGAAGCCTAGCAATGCTGTTGCTAACGACGCCATTGTAGCTAACTTAGCTACGGGACCTCGACAGAGCTATGCTAAAAACATTAGCTCTCCACCTACGCCAGCCAGCCCTCATCTGCTCATCACGACCCGTGCTCACCTGCGTTCCAGCGATTGACGGCGTGACGAAGGACTTCACCCGATCATCAATGCGGTCGGCGGCCCGGAGACGGAGGAAGTCAAGGTGAGGACAGCGGCGCGGCGGCGGGCGTTGTAGCGTCGGATAGCGCGTCTGCTATCCAAGTCAAAGTCCTCCTGGTTGTGTTGCTGCAGCCAGCCACTAATACACCGATCCCACCTACAGCTTTTTTCTTTGCAGTCTCCATTGTTAATTGAACAAATTGCAAAAGATTCACCAACACAGATGTCCAGAATACTGTGTAATTTTGCGATGAAAACAGAGCTGTTTGTATTGGGATAAAATGGTGTCCCAATACTTCCGCTTCAACCCTTGACGTCACGCGCAAATGTCATCATACCGAAACGTTTTCAGCCAGAAGTTTCCCGGGAAATGTAAAATTGCACTTTATAAGTTAACCCGGCCGTATTGGCATGTGTTGCAATGTTAAGATTTCATCATTGATATATAAACTATCAGACTGCGTGGTCGGTAGTAGTGGGTTTCAGTAGGCCTTTAAGTCCGCCTTACAGTCCGAAAAATACGGTAATACTATATATATTATAAATCAATATTGTTTTGCGCTTTGATGAACTCCCCAGAGATTTTACAAGTCAGAATTTGACCGCCATTTTTGGTAGAAATACGACTGTGAAGTTGCACAAAAACTACAACAATACCTGGAGGCAGTCGGACTGTCCTCTGAGTGCCGCTTGAGTGCTTGTTTGCGCACCAAATGTTTGAGACGTCATGTACAACAAAGGTATCAAAATATGCCAGCGTTTGATTTTACGTGAATCCATACCCAGTATTGCCGGTGGAATTTGAGTACCGAATTGTTTACCCATCCCCGTCGAGGGGAAGTTGTGGACTTTGGACAAAGCTGCGAGGCCAGGCATAATTTAAGGGGATCCCTGCGGACTGATATTGCATATGCTTGTTGCTTGTTTTCAGCATGTACGTTTTGTCATCTCAGTTGAATTATTATTGTGCTTTCAAGTGCGCCGTAAAAAAAAACCCCTGCCATTTAAATAAGTGCATGATAAAATGTTATTTCTATTTGCATATTGATATACGTTAGTGAGAAAAAAGATGTGATGTGCGTTCAAAGCACTTGCAGACACTTCTCAGTGTGGTGTAGTCTTGTTGGTTTAGCCCCATGTTGTCGAGGCAAGTGTTTGTGTGTTTACTCCATGATTGCATGGGCTCTGATATTCAGCTGACCTCAAAGCCAACTACTCCTCCTTCCATGTCTGCCTTCCTCTTTCCCCACCCTCGTGCCTCCTCCCTTCTTCTACCTGGGGCAAAGTCTTATGTAAAACACATTTATTTTTAATGGATTTTTTAATGAATTTTTTAGCTGCCTATTAATAATGCCATTAGTGGTGGCAGAGCGGCATCAGACAGCAGCTCAGCCTGCTAATCCTGCCCCCCAGCCCTGGCCAACGCCGCTAATCCAGGCCCCTGCTTCGCCTCCAAGTAGGCCTCACACACACACACACACACACACACACACACACACACACACACACACACACACACACACACACACACACACACACACACACACACACACACACACACACACACACACACACACACACACACACACACACACACACACACACACACACACACACACACGTCAACATTGTGCAAACACACACACAAATGTTGGTTCATCCCCAAGTTTGTGCGTGTCTTTCACTGACGCACACCACCTCTTCTTTTGCATTTGCTCTCTAATCCCTCTGTCACTCTTTCTCTCCTCCTCCCGCCCATCCTTCGCCTCCCACCTTATTTCTCCTTCTTTCAAGCGCTCCCTTCCATCTTGACCCCCTCTCTCTCGCTCTCTTTCTTCGTCTTCACATCTTTCCTCAAACGCCTTTCTTCTTCTTCTCCCCCGGGCACCCAGCAGGCCTGGCCTTGGTGCTTGACTCCTCACGGAGGCTCCTTACCTGGGGGCCCTTACTTTCCACTATACACACACACCACACATACACACACACACACACACACACACACACATCTGTGGATTGTACAAAAATTCCATGCAAGGCGGCAGCCTAATAGAATTTGAGCCTGGCTCAGAGAGCACGGGGAGAAAGGCTGTTAATTACTGCTGGTTTTAATGCTAATTAAATGTTTCAATTAATGGTACGTTTGTTGCCAAAATGCGTGTCGGTAATTGGGGAATGGCAATAAGGTGTGTGAAGGCAATAAAAAAAGACACAAAGCGAGAAAAAGAGAGCGCACGCCCGCCGAGATGTGCCAGGAGCCTGGAGCAGTGCAGCCTGGGAAATTGCATTCATGAGGTGGAAAAAAGGCCTGGAACAGATTCAATACAGCTGTTTTCCATAAAAAAAATGTTCACGGCCTCCATCAAATGGTGCGTCTGCTGGTGGTGGGTTCTCTGTAAATACTAATGAGGGCACCCAGGGAACAATGCCAACAGACACGGAGCATTTTAATCAACGCAGTGTCAACTGGTTATGAAAGGAACACATTTTAAACAACTACAAACCTCAATGACACATTAGCTGTAACTGTTGCTACTAATAATTATTATAATTTGTTTTATTTCTCTAAAAACAGAATAAGTCAAGTTCATAAAAGGGAATTCAAATCAAAATGCATAAAAGTTCATTAGAAGGCTATATTTAAGTTATTATGGTTAACAATGTAATTTCATGCCTTTTTGTTAAGTTTGTGGGCAAACTTTTATTTTGAAGTATCTCGTTTGGTCTGTCGTCTGATGTAAGTAAGTATGAGTAAACATTTTCGATGCAATGTGAAGGCAGAAAGAGAGAGACTGACTGTCACAAAGACTAAAAAGTGTCACAAGGACTCTAAGCGTTTGGGCTATAAGAGCCTGAAGATCACAATTTCCTCCTAAAACAAGCATGCAGGCCAACAAGGTATTTGTTTGTCATTTCTGTTTGTATTTACTTCGGTAAAATGTTTGATCCACATGCTGTGCATGTTGTTATTTTTACGTTTGTAACGTGCTTTATTTTATTTCAGTTTTCACGGTGAATTTGAAGGGAAAGGAAGCCTTCAAATAAATCAGTTCAAGAAAGCCATTGTGTCTGTGCTGTTTGGAGGGAGTTACATTAGCCGTTTGTTTAAATCAGGGGTGTCGCAGAGAGCCACTTTGATATTGTAATATTTTTACACTGAAAAAATAAATCTATAGATTTTACAGCATAAAATTTAGTGAAGTGCTTTTTATTTACTGTATATAGCCCTTTTCTCTAGTGACTCAAAGCGCTTTACATAGTGAAACCCTATATCCAAGTTACATTTAAGCGGGGATCGAACCTGGAACCCTCAAGTTGCTGGCACGGCCTCTCTACCAACCGAGCTATGCCGCCCCTTAGAGCCTTAGTTGCCAGAATTGCACCGTAAAAATGACTCCAATTTTTATACTAAATTGTTGTAAATCGGAAAATGATGCCACTGTTTATTTTACGGAAAAATCCCAGCCAGAGACCTGCCGTTTTTTTTCTAAACGTAAAATCCACAGTTGGTGTTTTCACAGTGCTTTACTGTAAATAGAAAAATGGATTCACTGTTATTTTTACAGTAAAATGCTGGTGACGGAGCTATTTTTTTTTTTTTATCGGAAAATATACGGTCAGTGCTTTTGCAGTCCGTTACCTTAAGTAGAAAAACGAAACCACTGTTATTTTTATGTGAAAATTCGGGTGACTGCGCTGCCCGTTGTTTTTTTTGTTTTACCGTAAATTCTCAGATTGTCGTTTTTATATTGAATATTTGTTTACTTACTTATTGTTTATTAATTTATCACTGAATGTATTACTCATGTATTTATTCACTGTTCTGTTGCAGAGAACAAAGAAATGGGATTAAACTGCTATGATATTATAAGGGGTGGGATTAAATAGGCTCTGTTTCTTCCTACTCTTAATTTTTTAAAAAGGCTTCAGTTGTCTCCACACCTAAAAACTTAGTAGCCGTCAAGTACCCCTAAAAAAAGCTAAAAAAAATAAAGGTTTACTTTACATAAGCACTTATTACTCAAAGCACTCATTAGTACATTGATTACAAAAGTGGTATTTTTCGATTAAAAATAGTGGTGAAAATTGTCCAATGGCATATTGTCTCAATTAATGTAAATATTTTTGTATTAGCACAAAAGGACACACTCTATGGAGATTATGGTTTGAATTATTTTACTTGCATACAGTTACAATATTATACATCACATATTTACAGTATCATTACAACATGTCGGAAAAGGACTAAGAAGAAGGAGAGCTTATATAATCCTACCCTTTTTCCAGTTCATAGCAATTTCTAACCCATTAGTTTGTTCACTGTGAAATTTGTAACACAAACAGATTGTTTATAAGTTGTGATTCACATAATGAGATTAATAAAAATTCCGTATTTTATAGACCAAAGGTCACAGCAAATGAGCTGCCGATGAATAATAATAATAATTAAAGCTGCAAACAGCGATGAACGGGACCGACTTTGAGGGCTCATAAAATCCAAACCGGAGCAGTAATTAAAACTCTTTCATCAACTTTTAATCAGAAGGGTTCAATCTCTGTCCTGTGCTAATTTGAAGCTGACACAACAAACGCGCTCAGAGGAGATAATGTTTGAAAAAAGGTGACTGTTTTTACACAACTTTTGTTTTGAAGGGGGAATTGCAAACTTCCTGTTGATTTTTGCTGGGGGTTGTCAGTGTATGAAATATAGGTCTAAGTGAGACCTACATAGAGGTTTTTGTTTCATGTTCCTACTGGGAGTTACAGGCAGTTTTGTCTGTGTTTTCTTCCTAGGGGGCGCTGGAGCGCAATTTTGAGTTTTGGGGTTTGGTTTTTTGATTAGAGCGCAATTTTCGCCAATCCTGATGTGTGTGTCCAATTTGGTGAGTTTTGAAGCATGTTAAGGGGGTCAAATTACAGCTCAAAGAGGCGGCGGTATAATAATAAAACGCTACAAAAACAATAGGGTCCTCTGTCCCAAAGGGACTCGGTCCCTAACTAGAAATACAATAGGGCCCTCTGTCCCAAAGGGACTCGGTCCCTAATAATGGGTTAGATTTATATAGTGCTTTTCTAGACACTCAAAATGCTTCACAGAGAAGTGAGAACCCATCATTCATTCACTCCACATTCACACCTGGTGGTGGTAAGCTACATATGTAGCCACAGCTTCCCTGGGGTAGACTGACGGAAGCGCGGCTGCCAGTTGGTGCCTATGGCCCCTACGACCACCCCCCATCATTCATTCACCAGTGTGAGCGGCACTGGGGGCAAGGGTGAAGTGTCCTGCCCAAGGACACAACGGCAGTGATTTAGATTGCAAGAGGCAGGGAGCGAACCTGCAACCCTCAAGTTTCTGGCACGGCTGCTCTACCCACCACGCCAATTTTAACTGATAAAACTGGGATGTGTAAAAAAAAACAAAAAAAAAAACAGATTTCATAGAGTTCTAAGGATAGTTTCAACTGAAAGGTTTTTTTTTACCGGCATTTTCTCCAGAAAATTTGTCTTGAACCACTTTTAGGGCGTTTCTCCAGGACCGAGAGGTTTGCTTCTGGTTACACACTAATACACAGCTGCATGGAACATTTTTAACACGCAATACAAATCGAATCATCCCACTGACACTTTTTCATGAACTTCGCAGTCATAGTCAGTTTGACCTCGGTGAAAAATTGTCTGCCTTTTAGCCTCTTTAGTTGGCACACCAAGAGAGAAAAATATGTCAAAAAGGTGATCATGTTGTTGTTTTTAGTTTTTTTTACCCTGCATTTACTTTGCAAGTTTTTTAGTATAGGGAGAAATCCTCTTCTTCACCATTCGGATGCATTGACTTGTTTACAAACCAGCATGACGAAGATCCCCTGGTATTGAGTAGGTAAAAGTTGTTTTTTGTCCTTAAAATATTTGGCCTGTTGAGTTCAGATTTCAGCTTGCCTCATTAAAAGTTGGAGTTGGAACTTGAAATCCTGAACTTCTCTTCGCCTTACTCTCCAAGTATAGTGACATTTAAGTGTGTGGGTGTGTTTTTTTTAAACTTTTGAATATGTGTCTATGGCTCACTGATACTGTATGAGTTCCACCTGACTTGGTATGTTAAACGTATTTCAGGGGAGGTTAGTGCATCTTTGGCGTGATTGTGTATTAAAAATGAAATACACACGTTTGTTCAGTGTTGGCATGCATAAGCAAAACAATGATGGTGGATTTCAGGACTCTGCATCCAGCTAATTGACCCAAATATAAGATGACATTCTTGCTTTTTTTTAAGACAAAATCAAAGGCAGAGGCCATCTTAAGGTCGGGGACGAGATCCTGCCCTAAGTGGAGGAGTTCAAGTACCTTGGGGTCTTGTTCACGATTGAGGGAAGAGTGGCTCGTGAGATCAACAGGCATTGCTGTGGTATCTGCAGTGATGCGGACCCTGTATCGGTCCGTCGTGGTGAAAAAGGAGTTGAGCCGGAGGGCAATGTTCTCAATTTACCGATGACAGAAACGACAAGATCACGGGTTCGAGCGGCCATAATGAGTTTCCTCCATTGGGTGGCGGGGCTCTCCTTTAGAGATAGGGTGAGAAGCTCTGTCATTCGGGAGGAGCTAAGAGTAAAGCCACTGCTCCTCCATATCAAGAGGGGGCAGATGAGGTGGTTCGGGCAACTAGTCAGGATGGCCCCCCAGGACGCCTTCTTGGGGTGGTGTTTAGGGCACGTCCGACCAGTTGAAGGCCACCCACGGGGAAGACCCAGGAGACGTTAAAGATACTATGTCTCCCAGCTGGCCTGGGAACGCCTTGAGATTCCCCGGGAGGAGCTAGATGAAGTGGCTGGGGAGAGGGAAGAGATGGATGGAAAATCAAAGTAATTTTTAATATCGATGGAATAACAACCCACTGATAACAAAATATATATTTATTAGTTTCTGGACAATATGATGACCGTTTCATTGATCGCCAATATCTTAAAAAAAACATCATAACCAATGTTCCCTCTAATTGTTCATGTGTCTGAGCAAACACAAAAACTCCCTGAGCATTCAGTGGAGCACATGTGAGCAACATCACACGTGGCAATACCAGCAGCACACCTGTCTCAAACCAATCTTTTATAATAACACTCAAATGAGAGGAGTCATTTTCATGAGATTATTTTGTAATATTAGTGATTTGGCCCACTTGTAATGAAAATAAAAGAAATCTTGTTTTTCATAAACTATGGATTAGTATTGTACAATATGTCTGGGTGGGGGTCCTGCTTTGGAAATCATTTGTACCCCTTTCAGAGATCACATTTAGTTCCTAAACATCCTCATGTTGCACAATGAAATGTAAGCATAGGATGAAGTGTGCATTCCTGTAACTTTCTCTAGTAACAGCATTCCATGATTAATATAAATAAATTAACATTAATAATAAATGACAGTAGAATAAGCGCACGTATGACTGAGGAGTCATAGTGTAACTTTGTGGGGTGTTTGAGTTGTCCGACTTTTTGTGTGGCCATAAATGCACCAGTGGCTTAGTGGTATGCGTGTTGGTGAC
The DNA here is from genome assembly GCF_033978785.1 of Entelurus aequoreus. Taxonomy (NCBI): domain Eukaryota; kingdom Metazoa; phylum Chordata; class Actinopteri; order Syngnathiformes; family Syngnathidae; genus Entelurus; species Entelurus aequoreus. The sequence goes on along the minus strand of NC_084753.1, from coordinate 19,517,728 downwards.
AGATGACAAGTTGGTTTTGGCCTGGTTTGTACGGCAGAAAATGACTAGTTTTTCGAGATAGAAGTTTTTTACTCATGTTTTTGGTGTGGTTATGGCCGAATATAAACAGTTTTGCTCAATAAAGTGATCGATATAATTCCTGTCCTCAAGCATCTCGATAGACGTTACAATAATTGAACGGTGTTCAATTGAACGGTGTTGACGAACACCGTTAGGGCCGCTTGTTGTCACTGTCACTCAGAGTTGCATTGCAAAATTACACAGAATAAATGTGTTTATTTTGTTTAGAATTCAGATGGGATTTGAGTTGGTGCGCGGCATATATTTGCTGTGCGCAGAGGATGCTTGAGCAGTGCGCAATTGCGCAGGCGCGCACCTTAGAGGGAACGTTGATCATAACTCCTGCTTTGTTGTTTGCTGATTTGTCCAACCCTTGGGAATAGGGATAGAAATTAAAAAAAAAAGTTTTTGTTCAGAACCGGTTCCCAGTGTATCAATTCCTTGAATCGCTTGCTAATTTTTGCTAACACTTCCCTTATCAGAACCGCTACAAAGTTTGGCGATATTTTACGAAAAAAGATTGCAACAGCGCTATTTGAAACAATTGCAATGTTGCTATTTCGTCAAAAGAGGACCTACGAACACTATGCTAAAACATTTGAACTCACCGTAGGCTATAACTGTAAATGAATGTCGCCAAATTTAGCTCGCCACATGATTTAAAGTGGCCCGCCACGTCATTTTATGTGTTATGCCGTTTTAATTTATGCGGCCTGCCACACTATTTTATGTGATATGCAGCATTGGGGCGGCATGGCGTAGTGGGTAGAGCGTCTGTGCCAGAAACCTGAGGGTTGCAGGTTCGCTCCCCGCCTCTTACCATCCAAATCGCTACCGTTGTGTCCTTGGGCAGGACACTTCACCCTCGCCCCCGGTGCCGCTCACACTGGTGAATGAATGATGAATGATAGGTGGTGGTCGGAAGAGCCGTAGGCGCAATCTGGCAGCCACACTTCCGTCAGTCTACCCCAGGGCAGCTGTGGCTATGAAAGTAGCTTACCACCACCAGGTGTGAATGAATGATGGGTTCTAACTACTCTGTGAAGCGCTTTGAGTGTCTAGAAAAGCGCTATATAAATCTAATACATTATTATTATTATTATTATTCATTTATGTGGCCTGCCACATCATTTATGTGGCCTGCAAGAAAAAAAACTGGAAATGTTTAAGAACTTTCTGACTACATCTGCCGCAGTAGCTCCTGATTTTCAGTAGGTGAATGTTCAGTTGTAGTCAGAGAAAAATTGCATGTTTTCCTCCAACAATATTTTCCCTCAGTCATTCCCATTCTACATTTTCTAGGGAGATGACAAAGATTCTCAACCTTAAGTACAAACCCCCAAACAGAGACAGTTTAATGTAATTATAATGCACATGTTACATTCTTGTGTAATTTCCACAAATGTCTTTATATTCTACAGAATTTTTTTTATTTATTTTGAAAAAAAAAAAAAAAGTCTACGCTATGTGCCTCTTAAGATCTCACTGTTGGATTTGTAAGGTCATGTTACCTCTAAACCAAACAAAGTTGAGACTAAACCCTAAAAAAAACCCTAAAAAGCTAAACTCCCATCCCTACTTCAGACACTTTTAGAGTTATGTTGCGGCGGCATCTCTCCAGGTCTCTGTGAGTGAGCGACAAGAAGAAAAGCTCTGACTCGTTTCAGTAAAAGTCGTTTTGGCGCCGCCTGTTGCTTTGCACATACAACTCTCCCAATATATTTTGCTATTATATATCGTCCTGGGAACCAGCGTCCTTTGCAGTGGACATTTGTGCTTTGCATGAGTAGGCTATTTACCCCCTTGAAATGTATAACTCTGATAAATTATACATACACTGCAGTGGACACTTGTTCTTAGGGGGATACTCGGGTCAGTACGGTCTATAAAATGTAGGTGTGCATGTGTAGCTTGTTCATATCAAAGAAATCGGAACATATAGGGTGAACATTTGGCTATGGATTATTATCTCTAGGAATTGAATAGAAGTGAATGTAAGGTCCTCTCAAGTGATGGAATAATGTCTATTTGTGTGTGTGTGTGTGTGTGTGTGTGTGTGTGTGTGTGTGTGTGTGTGTGTGTGTGTGTGTGTGTGTGTGTGTGAGAACAACTTCATGCACGTGTGTGAGAGAGTCCTGAGGCTTTGGGGATAAGGATGTGAAATTCCAGATCAGCGTTTCATTGCTGAAGCCCGTAGGGCCCTGTCAATCCTGCTGACACACACACACACACACACACACACACACACACACACACACACACACACACACACACACACACACACACACACACACACACACACACACACACACGCCTGCACACAAACATCTCTTGGAGTTTCCGGCCCAGATTTGCATAATTAAGTCATTTGTTGTGGTTGCGCTTGATAAAATCATTGAATTATTCAATACCAACAATATCACCGGTGAGATAAATCTGTGTGTTTGTGTGCACAACAGGGACACTTCCTCTATCACCCACAATGCACTGCTCTTCCGGCAGTCATCTATACAGCCGGGTCTAATCGATAGCGTTGATGACAGTCCCGTGAACGTGTTGCCTTGAATGCAACATCATCAACTAAACGTCATGAGTAGAAACAATATACTGTATAATCACTATATAGTGGAGGCCAGCCTAAATAATATTTAAGAAGAAGGGAGTGTGAGCTCATTATGTTTAAGACTTGTTTATTATTAGGAGTGTGTGTGTAATGTAGCCAAATTCTATATGTGACAATTGGAGATGACAGAGTTAGAGATGGACAATCTGATGATGATGCAGGAAGGTATAAAAGGTGACATTGTGTGTGTAATCTGGAGTTCATGAACTGTATGTGAGGTGATTTCATTCGTCGAAAAGGTGACTCACGCTTATCTAATCAGTTGTGTTTCTCTCTATCTTTCGCCTCTCAGCGTCACTGAAATTCAGATCGCGAGTGTCAAGTTGTGCCAATCTGATGCAGGTGCGCTCGTCCAATCAGAAAAGCTTTTGGTGGTTGAATAGCAGACACGCACACAAATGTGGAAACAGAAAAAAAAAATGCTGTTGTGAGGTGCTACTTTTAAGGAAACAGCAACAATAAAGGAAAAAAAAAAAACTTTAGCTGCAAAAACTAATAATTGCAAAGCAGCCAATTAAATTGTGCGGGTGAGATGAAACCGCTCATATTTCCCCTGGTAATTTCATGCTCTAAACTCGCTTCCGTGCGCACATAAAAAGAGCAGAGAAAATATAATTTCAGAAGCTGACAGAACTCATTGTTCGTGGAATTTTAAATTCAAAAAAGTTAATAAAGGCGAGTGTGAGACGAAGGGAATTTGCATTTCTCAGATTAACAGCATGTAGAGCAGCGGCGGCGCGCGCAGCCTCGGGTCATCATTTAAGAAACCTTTGCATATTTTATTTAAGAGTGGCCCGGTTTGGAGCGTAATAAGACAGACAGATAATGATTAGAAGGTCGGGCCTGCGGGGCACAGCCGGGCCGGGCGCCGCAACGCTCCAATACCCAACACACACACACACACACATACACACACGTACACAAAGCACAAGCAAGCCTGCGCTGGCTCCTCTAATTGGCTGCTGATGGTTTATGAAATGTTTTCCAAAGCTTCTGAAATTGTTGTTGCTTTTATTGCTTTCATTATTTCAATGAGGAGCAGTTTTACCTCAGAGCCACCAAGTTTTGCCAACATGCTCCTTTTTGATCACCGCATAACACCAGAACCGCTCCCAAGATCTTGGACTACATGCTAAAAATAGCCTGTATAGATTCTATAGAATTAGAGGATGATGGACAAGAGTCATCCAAATATTTTCCTGAGAAAATATTTGGCATCATAAAGTCACTTGCTTAAATTCACTTGATTTTATCTCTTTTATATATATATATATATATATATATATATATATATATATATATATATATATATATATATATATATATATATATATATATATATATATATATATATATACACAAACCCCAAAACCAGTGAAGTTGGCACGTTGTGTAAATCGTAAAAACAAAACAAAATACAATGATTTGCAAATCCTTTTCAACCTATATTCAATTTCAATTGAGTAGACTGCAAAGACAAGATACTTAATGTTCGAACTGGAAAACTTTATTTTTGCAAATATTACCTCATTTGGAATTTGATGCCTTCAACATATTCCAGAAAAGCTGGCACACGTGGCAAAAAAGACTGAGAAAGTTGAGGAATGCTCATTTGGAACATCCCACAGGTGAATGGGCTAATTGGGAACAGGTGGGTGCCCTGATTGGGTATAAAAGCAGCTTCCATGAAATGCTCAGTCATTCACAAACAAGGATGGGGCGAGGGTCACCACTTTGTGAACAAATGCGTGAGCAAATTGTCGAACTGTTTAAGAACAACATTTGTCAACAAGCTATTGCAAGGAATTTAGGGATTTCACCATCTAAGGTCATCATCAAAAGGGTCAGAGAATCTGGTGAAATCACTGCACGTAACATTGAATGCCCGTGACCTTCGATCCCTCAGGCGGTACTGCATCAAAAACCGACATCAGTGTGTAAAGGATATCACCACATGGGCTCGGGAACACTTCAGAAAACCACTGTCAGTAACTACAGTTTGTTGCTACATCTGTAAGTGCAAGTCAAAACTTTACAATGCAAAGGGAAAGCCATTTATCAACAACACCCAGAAATGCTGCCGACTTTGCTGGGCCCAAGCTCATCTAAGATGGACTGATGCAAAGTGGAAAAGTGTTCTGGGTTCTGACGAGTCCACATTTGAAATTGTTTTGGAAACTGTGGACGTCGTGTCCTCCGGACCAAAGAGGAAAAGAACCATCCCGATTGTTTTAGGCGCAAAGTTGAAAAGCCAGCATTTGTGATGGTATGGGGGTGTATTATTGTGCACGGCATGGGTAACTTACACATCTGTGAAGGCACCATTAATGCTGAAAGGTTACATACAGGTTTTGGAGCAATATATGTTGCCATCCAAGCAACATTATCATGGACGTCCCTGCTTATTTCAGCAAGACAATGCCAAGCCATGTGTTATAACAGCGTGGCTTCATAGTAAAAGAGTGCAGGTACTAGACTGGCCTGCCTGTAGTCCAGACCTGTCTCCCATTGAAAATGTGTGGCGCATTATGAAGCCTAAAATACCACAACGGACTGTTGAACAACTTAAGCTGTACATTAAGCGAGAATGGGAAATAATTCCAGCTGAAAAGTTTCAAAAATGTGTCTCCTCAGTTCCCAAAAGTTAACTGAGTGTTGTTAAAAGGAAAGGCCATGCGACACAGTGGTAAAAATGTCCCTGTGCCAACTTTTAAACAATGTGCTGCTGCCATTAAATTCTAAGTTAATGATTATTTGCAAAAAATAAATTAATTTTCTCAGTTCGAACATTAAATATCTTGTATTTGCAGTATATTCAATTGAATATAAGCTGAAAAGGATTTGCAAATCATTGTATTCTGTTTTTATTTACGAATTACACAACGTGCCAACTTCACTGGTTTTGTATTTTTTTTTAAGACTGTTTATGAGTTTCCCATTGGAAATACAGACATAAAACAATTTGTTCCATATTTAATTAGTTTTTAAATAAGTAGAAAGCGGTCGATTATTTTAAGTTATCGAGTGATCTATCAAGTATTTAGTTCGATTAATCGAAACCCACTTTATGGCCTTAAAATGTCACGGTTTGGTGAGCGTGCAGCGTGACCCCAAGGATGCAGAGGTAGCAGCCGGAATGCAAGTAAAACTCTATAATAGTCACAGGAAGCAGGGAACCAAGAAAAAGAGCACACTAAGCAACAGTCTACAACGTATCCAGCACCGGAGGAGGAACCCAAGTGGAACTAAATAGAACTAATTAATGAGAATCAGGTGTGCTGGCAGGAGACTGAACATAAAGTAAAGGTGCTTCAAAACACAGAAACCAAATAGGAAATACTGACAAAACAAGAGCACCAGGACAGGAAGTCATTCGAAACACAAGAAGTAGAAACTAGAACTAGCACTGGGCAGGACTTAGAACACCAAAACATGACCAAACTGTCAGTAGCAAGCCTGACACCAAGTGTTTTTTTTATGAAAAAATAGTTCTCCTTTCCATATAGCATTCATTCTTTTTTCTAATTAATGCACATCACCGACATTAAACATGCACTTTTAACATGTGTGCAACAATAAAAATAGAATATTAATAATACTGAATAAATGAAAAAATCTGCTCTTTGGTGCCACACAACATCGTTCTTATGTGCGCTGTATTGAAGCGGCTGTGCGAAAAATTATGTATGCATATTTCCGGGCGTAGTTCTGGGCGCTCCATGCGGTCCGGATTTTATGATTTTTTATTCGTTATATTAATTCAAAAATAATCGAAACAATAAAATGTTAATCAAAGCATTTTTCTAATCACAAAACGGTATATATGGCTTTTAAAATGGTGTTTTTGTTTCATTATTTATCCATGCATGTTGCAATTGTATTTGCACAATATTTATTCTTTATTACTAATTTTTTGTTTTTCAATGTGTTTTACTTTTGTTGCTGTATGTAAAAATGGCGCAGCTGAACCTGAGGTTGGTTGCAGCAGCTCTGTGCTCTTTTATGTTCTCTTTTGTATTTTTTATTGTCCCTCTTATTTTCACATGCTTTTTTTTTTTTTTTACCTTATTTGTCCTTTTACTTCATGAATCTGCACTGCAACCACATAATTTGCCCATTGTAAATATAGTCTATTCAGTGTCGCACATGTATACAAAAGTGTACGTGCGATTAAAAATATGTTTTTTCAAAGTTCTGTGACATAGCTCCTAACTCAAAACACTTGCAGCTCAAATCCCCGCTCCTCATTAAAATAAAGTTAATTTAGTCTGTTTCTTGGCCCCTCCATGCAAGTTCAATTTTAACATGTAACATACCTCTAAAACAAACTCTCAGATAATAAATATTGTATAAAACAATACAATAAAGTGTAGTGCAAACATACCAAAGACTATAAAAAATGGGACCAATTACCTCCCTGCTTGGCACTCAGCATTAAGGGTTGGAATTGGGGGTTGAATCACCAAAAATGATTCCCGGGCGTGGCCACTGCTGCTGCTCACTGCTCCCCTCACCTCTCAGGGGATGATCAAGGGTGATGGGTCAAATGCAGAGAATAATTTCGCCACACGTAGTGTGTGTGTGTGTGTGTGTGACAATCATTGGTACTTTAACTGCAGTAGTTTTAGGAAGTGAAGTAATAATAATTTACCTTGGAGAGTGGACTTCTTCAAGTTACTTCTCCGTCAAACACACAATCAGCAGCTTCTCCATATTTTCATGGATACATGTCCGCCGTTTGAATATTATTTTAACATTCTTGGCTTGTGTTAGACTCTTTCTAATTCAATATGGTGGAAACTAGCCGTAATACGCTCCAATTGCTTCGCCAAGTTGGTGACACGCTCGGCCATGTTTTAGAAGATTTCTTTGTTTTGTTTTTTTAATTCAATGAAAATCATCCACTGCTTTTGTCCTTCACACTCACTTTCTTCCTTACTATTGTTGGGAAACAAAGTCATTTCGATCTCTAGCCATAAGATAACACTATCCTTTTTGATAGCGCTGGCATTGTAAATGAAATATTAGATCATTTTCACACAAAACTAATCTGGTTGTCAGCAAGCTACTGTCTGAATGCATTGTAAGTTACACAAACACAGGCCCCTTCTAAGGTTATCCAGTCTATATCCCACCTAAACGTATCCTTGTCCACACACACGCACACACAATGCCACCGTTTAAGACCCCCTACCCCCTCCGTCTGCCGCCACAACGCTACAAAGTACGCATGTGCGAAAAAAAATGCGCGCGTCATAGTCACCTCTGATCTGGAAGTGTATTCTTACCCTGTGTTTCAATGTAGCCTATTGCCACATTTCTTTTAACAGTAAACCTTCCTTTCCTCACCATCAGCAGCTGTTAGACTGGCCCTATTGTAGTGAATCACACCTGAGCCATCATACATGAATGGCCTACTGAAACCCACTACTACCGACCACGCAGTCTGATAGTTTATATATCAATGATGAAATCTTAACATTGCAACACATGCCAATACGGCCGGGTTAACTTATAAAGTGCAATTTTAAATTTCCAGCGAAACTTCCGGTTTAAAACGTACGGAGCCCCTAAAGGGACATGGGAATTTTTTTTTTTTAGACATGTATCTCGTGCGCACGAGAAAGTATCTCGTGGCCACGAGAAAGCATTGGATGCGTGCTGATGGTTTGAGGTGTGTGTTAAAATGGCAGTTTAGGATTTAATATGGCTGTATTTCCAATTAGGACTTTCCCCCATGTGTGTTGTGGCAAAATGTGAATGCTTGATTAGTAGGTGTGAGACAAACACTTTATCTTCCTGGTTATTGTAACGCTACGTGTTTGACATTATTTAAGACTTTATCATGCCCGGGAAAGGACAGTTTTCGTCTTCTGTGGCTGTGGGGGGTGGGCGTGGCTTGCGGACCTGCAGTGAAGCGGAGTGTGCCAGTTAGTCTGATGTTGATGTGATCAAACTTCTTTCTTGTTTGGAAGATACACACACAATTGTAACTGTTATTTCTTCCTGCACATAATAAAGTTTCTCGTGGCCACGAGATACTTTCTCGTGCGCACGAGATACATGTCTAAAAAAAAAAAATTCCCATGTCCCCTTAGGGGCTCCGTAAAAACGTCTATGTATGATGACGTATGCGCGTGACGTCAATCATTGAAACGGAAGTATTCGGACACATTGTATCCCATACAAAAAGCTCGGTTTTCATCGCAAAATTCCACAGTATTCTGGACATCTGTGTTGGTGAATCTTTTGCAATTGGTTTAATGAACAATGAAGACTGCAAAGAATAAAGCTGTAGGTGGGATCGGTGTGTTAGCGGCTGGCTGCAGCAACACAACCAGGAGGACTTTGACTTGGATAGCAGACGCGCTATCCGCCGCTAGCCGCCGACCGCATTGATGATCGGGTGAAGTCCTTCGTCGCTCCGTCGATCGCTGGAACGCAGGTGAACACGGGTGTTGATGAGCAGATGAGGGCTGGCTGGCGTAGGTGGATAGCTAATGTTTTTAGCATAGCTCTGTGAGGTCCCGTTGCTAAGTTAGCTTCAATGGCGTCGTTAGCAACAGCATTGTTAAGCTTCGCCAGGCAGGAAAGCATTAAACGTGTATTTACAGGTCCATGGTTTAATAGTATTGTTGATTTTCTGTCTATCCTTCCAGTTAGGGGTTTATTTCTTTTGTTTCTATCTGCAGTTAAGCCCGATGCTATCACGTTAGCTCCGTAGCTAAAGTGCTTCACCGATGTATTGTCGTGGAGATAAAAGTCACTGTGAATGTCCATTTCGCGTTCTCGACTCTCATTTTCAAGAGGATATAGTATCCGAGGTGGTTTAAAATACAAATCCGTGATCCACAATAGAAAAAGGAGAGAGTGTGGAATCCAATGAGCCAGCTTGTACCTAAGTTACGGTCAGAGCGAAAAAAGGTGCGATCTGCACTGCACTCTAGTCCTCTTACGTTCCTCATCCACAAACCTTTCATCTTGGCTCAAATTAATGGGGTAATCGTCGCTTTCTCGGTCCGAATCGTTCTTGCTGCTGGTGTAAACGATGGGGAAATGTGAGGAGCCTTTCAACTTGTGACGTCACGCTACTTCCGGTACAGGCAATTCTTTTTTTTATCAGCGACCAAAAGTTGCGAACTTTATCGTCGATGTTCTCTACTAAATCCTTTCAGCAAAAATATGGCAATATCGCGAAATGATCAAGTATGACACATAGAATAGATCTGCTATCCCCGTTTAAATAAAAACAAATCATTTCAGTAGGCCTTTAATGGACGTGTGAAAGTAAACAATGTGATAAAGAACATTTTACAACAATCAATCTAGGGATCTAGATATCTGGTCAGGACACTGTGCTTGTAGGCTGAAATTGGCAGTCTTACTTGACAGCCGCAACTACTTCACAGCTTCACAATAGTTATTGAGTACAAAACTAGACGTTGAGTAATCGCTCGGCATACATCGCTGGACAATAACTGATAGTCTGCTCTGCCAGTCCAAATGCATTCGCTGTTTTTCCGTAGTACTTCCTCGTCCACGGGAACCCGCATTCTCGTTGTCTCCCCTTTGACAAATGGATAAAGTTTTTCGCTAAGTAGAATCACAGCTGACCTGGACATTCTCTTGCCATTGCTCTAACACAACACACTTGTTGACAAACATATCCCACCAGGCTGCCGTTCTTCCAGGCCTTATCCAAAACCGTCGCTCAACTGCTATGTTGCCGTATGAGATGTATTTTATCCGAAATAGCTGCAATTAGGGCTGGGCGATATATCGATATACTCGGTATATCGCGGGTTTGTCTCTGTGCGATATAGAAAATGACTATATCGTGATATTGGAGTATACGTTCTCACGCAGTTGCTTTAGCTGCTGGCATTACACTACAGCAGGGGTGTCCAAAGTGCGGCCCGGGGGCCATTTGCGGCCCTCAGCTAATTGTTTACCGGCCCGCCACACATTCTGCAAAAATTGCAAAATTGATAATATTGCAAAAATTAAAAAAAACATTTAAAAAAAGTGGAATGAGGTGAAATCTAACAAGAAAAAGTTGCAATGTTGACACAAAGCTGCCATGCAGGCTTTTTTTTTTCTTTTGTCTGTTTATTTTTCTTTTTTTTGCCCTTGCTAAAAAAAAAAAAAGGACCAAAAATCTATGTTATAATGAATTATTACTTAAAAAATATCACTTTAAAATGTTTTATGTGGAAAAAATATTGCATATATTGTGTGGTTGCCAAATAAAAACATCAAAGTTTTATTTGACAAAAGAGCATAAAACAAACAAAATAATAGTTCAAACGTAAAATCGACAGATATATCTGAAGTTGATCTCGTAATTTAAGTGTTAAAAGTAAAAAAAACCTAATAAAAATTTATCACTTTATGAGTGGGGGACCTTTTGGATCCCAAATATATTTAGTAGGATTTTATTTAACTTTTCACTGTGATTACTCAAACATATTGAAGAATTAAAATCAATGGTGTCCTGCATTATTGATCTTTTAAGGCTCTAATACTAAATACTGCATATTTTAGTTTTACTATAAAAAACAAAGTTGTCTTTGACAGAAAAGGCATAAAACCTTTTTTTTTGTTACTTTATATCAACCTGAAGTTGATATAGAGATTTACTGTAAGCGTTAAATAAAAAATAATAATTTGACTTAATTTTAACATTTTAATGACTGAGACCCTTTATGGTCCCCGGGAGCCCTAAAGGTTAAAAAAAAAATCCATATATTTTGTTAAGGTTTGAAAATGAAAAAATATCAAAATGGCCCCCGCATGCTTAAATTTTTCCGTGTGTGGCCCTCAGTGGAAAAAGTTTGGACACCCCTGCACTACAAGCTCTCCTCGCTTTTTCCTGTGTCTCCTTCTCACAGACAGACAAGCGCACCTTCTTACATACGTCACATACTGTCACGTCATACGTCACATACGTATACGCAGAGAGGGAGCAGCATGGGTAACGTTAGCTGTGATGCTAGCGCAGCCGTGCGAGTGGTAATACGAGAGAGAGAAGGTGCGAATCTGGTAACAAATGAAGGAATAATGAATTCCCCCCCAAAACAGCAGGGGGTCCATCGTCTGGCGGTGGTTTGGCTTCAAGTGGGAATATGTCGAACAGACAACCGTAATTTGTCAAGTGTGGGGCAAAAGCGTTGCTATAAAAAGTAGCATTACTGCTAATAAGTAGCATCATTTGAAAAGTAACCTGCTAGAGAATGAAGAGTGCTTACTCCGCATGTCATCATCTCCATTCGGTGCCACACGCCCTCACCATCAAAATGCAGAGGCAAACATTTCCAGATCAACACCGTATGAAAAAAATAGTTGTGATTTCCTTCTTTGCATGAAAGTTTAAAAGTAACATATATTAATGCAGTATGAAGAAGAATGTTTTCATGAAGACACATAGAATCATCATACTGCTGTGATTATATGCATCAAGTGTTCATTCAAGGCTAAGGCAAAATATCGAGATATATATCGTGTATCGCGATATGGCCTAAAAATATTGCAATATTAAAAAAAGGCCATATCGCCCAGCCCTAGCTGCAATCGTGATAAAGCTGGCTGTGGCGCGTCACGTCCTGTGTGGGCGTGGGCCTTCTGGCTTCACTTTCTGGGTTAACTTTGGAATTTCCTTAACTCCAATTTTTGCTTGCAACTCAAGGCATAACAATTAGCGGCGAGACAACTCCTACCTGAAAACACCCTGTAGTCGGGACACTCTTAAGTTGAGGTACGGTGTAAAAAGAAGTAAACCAACAAAACACAAGTAAGGGTGCGTCTTTTCTCATTGTTTTCTGTTCTCTTGGTGCATCTTACTTGCAGAAAAAGCCAAACGTGTAAATATAATCCTGTTATGCGGACTGCACAGTGCTCCCACGACATGCTTACTCTATGTCAGGTCCGATAGTGGTTCAAACTCCTAACCTAAGGTCTTGTGTGACTTTAGAGGCATATTTTTCTGGAAAAGTTTGGTTATATCCAGAATTGTACGACGCGCGTTTGTAACCTTAGATAACCAACCTCAAACACGCTCGCATTTGCAACAATTCGGGTTTTCGCGGTAGCCTTAAGCGCTGTACGCCATGTTTTTTAGTTCTTGGTTCAAAACAGAAACTTGACTTGTTGTCAAGTTGTCTTCGACTTTCTCCAACTGTACCTCAGAAATATGTTCACTAATAGTAAGAGGTCTCATTACAGAAATATCTAAAAACCTTTGTTCTGTTGCTTTAACATTCGCAGCAAAGATAACCGAGAGCTTTGTTAAGAGCACAACCGCTGTCTGCTGTATCTACAAAGTAATGTCAGCAATTAAGAATAACGTCATTTGGACATAAAGCACTGTTTGATTCTTCTGTTTTGTTCTGCTTTTTTTTTTTGTACTACCTATCTGCAGCCCTGAAACTATGCATCTTTTTGATCTGTAGCACTCGGAAGTGTGTGTTTGTGTGTTTCCGAGGCCTTGGGGCTGTTGGAGCTTCGCTAGTATCTCCCAGAGCCCCCTCCATGGGATTGGGGGCTTATTATGTGAGAAAGTAAAGTCATTTCTCAGCTACATCCACGCTTCTACCCCAATTGCGTGTGTGCTGCAGTGTATATTTATGCGTGCACACATCAAAGCAGTGCAAAGAGATGATCCAGATAGTATTTCTCTGATTAATTTAGTCATTTGGGACACTGTGTTAACTGGATTACATTCAGATGTGTTGATATGACCACATGGCCTTGGGATCCGTGTGTGTGTGTGTGTGTGTACATTTAATAATTATACAAACCTTCTGTGTAACGCTCCTCTTGTGCGGTCCAGTGAGAACAGAAAAGAGGAGTTTGAGACTTTACAGTCAGAAGTAACACCAGATATTTCAAGTAGGGATGTAACTCTCTGAACATTTCATAGCACAGTTATTGTGACCATAGACGCCGATTTACATTTCTGCCAGTGGGTGCTCGGTGTGTGTGTATTAGTGTTGTCCCGATACCAATATTTTGGTACGGGTACCGGTACCAAAAGTATTTTGGTACTTTTCGGTACTTTCCTTATTGGCTTTATTTTAACAAAACAATCTTCCGGTACATTAAATATATGTTTCTTATTGCAATTTTGTCGTTAAATAAAATCGTGAACATACAAGACAACTTGTCTTTTATTAGTAAGCAAGCAAACAAAGGCTCTTAATTTAGCTGCTGATGTATGCAGTAACATATTGTGTCATTTATCATTCTATTATTTTGTAAAAATTATTAAGGACTAGTGGTAGAAAATGAATTATTAATCTACTTGTTCATTTGCTGTTAATATCTGTTTATTTTCTGTTTTAACATGTTCTATCTACACTTGTAATAATCACTTATTCTTCTGTTGTTTGATACTTTACATTAGTTTTGGATGATACCACAAATTTGGGTATCAATCCGATACCAAGTAGTTACAGGATCATACATTGGTCATATTCAAAGTCCTCATGTGTTCAGGGACATATTTCCTGAGTTTATAAACATAATATGAATAATAAAAATAAAAAATAAAGATTTTGTGATGTAAAAAAATATTGATGTAATCATATTAGTATCGACTAGATACGCTATTGTACGTGGTATCATTACAGTGGATGTTAGGTGTAGATCCACCAGTGGCGTTTGCTTGTATTGTAGAGTCCCGGAAGAGTTGGTGCTGCAGGGAATTCTGGGAATTGGTTCTGTTGTGTTTATGTTGTGTTGCAGTGCAAATATTTTTCCAAAATGTGTTTATAGTTGTTGTTTAGTGTGGTTTCACTATATGACACATGTTTATGACAGTGTTGGCATTATTCATATCGCCACCCTTAGTGTGACATGTAAGTATGCCCTTCATTCACTCGTGTACATTGTGTTCAAAGTCAAGATGATTGAGAAATTAGCTCATTAATGGGCACAATGATATCATGGTTAGGCTTTGTTAATTAGTTAATTAATTTGTAAATTTGACTGTATGATTTGTGACTTGTTTGTTATGTTATACAGACCAACTCGCCACAACATTAACAACAACAATATTGATTTTTTTTAAATTATTTTGAAGATTGAAAGTTGCCATCAGTCCCAAGTGGGTGCATTGTCCATTGGGTGTATTGTCCATTGCGTTGTCCGTGGGTGCTCGGGCCCCGAAGCACCCATGGGATCGGCGCCTATGATTGTGACCAATGGTTATCATCCTTATCATGGTATTGGGTTAAATAAGTACATATACACTTAACCAAGTTTTATATTGAAATACAGTAAATAAATAAACAGCAATATACTTTCTTTGGCAGAAGAAACATGAAATATTGTTCTGGCTTCTTTAAGGAGAACAGCACTTGTTTCATTCACAATCTATGTAAGACAAGAACACATACGTTTCTCAGTTTTTATGCATTTTAAATCGTAAATAAAGGTTAGCAAAAGTCAGCTACTGTAACAATGGAGTCAATGGAAGTGGCCGATAAAAAACGTCCTTTTTATATACAAGCTGTAAGTTTATATCTAATGTAGTAATAGACACATTCATAATAACATGTAATATTTACATATTTTGCCCATTTTAAACATACAGCGGCGTGATAATTTCATATGTATCACGTTTGCTTTTCCCTTCAACAACAACAAACCTGCTACTCACTGCATACCTCCTGAGAGCCAACGACGACTACTTTGGGATTTTTTTTTAGAGGGCTTCAAAGACGGAATAGATCGAATCCCATTATACCTCCATTGTTAACCGTCTGGTACAAGTCGTAGATTATAATTTACGACACATAAAAAAGAAAAACCTATGTTTTCTTGTCTCACATAAGGATTTTGAATGATGGACAAAATTCCCCAAAAAGTGCAGTTGCCCTTTAAAGGTATAACTTCAAGCTAAACTGTACTATATGTAACGGTCTGCATTGTGTTTCTGGTCTTCCCATACTGCCAGCGCTCCGAGCAAGGGCGCGAACCCACGCTGCCCTATTGAGAGGTAAGTGTACTAGCCACTGGGCCAAAAGCTTCAGCCTCTAACTCAGCATGTAGGACACTCTTTGAAGTTGTCACTCTAGCTGGCCCCCTGGTCCTGATTTAGCCTTGGTACCATCGTTTGTGAATCGATGGCATTATTGGGATCCCTGCCGCAAAAACTTAAATAGTTTTAACACTGTGCAATGTTTTTGGACGATAATTATAACGACGATAACAAAGTTCAATAAAAACGTTGTTTGAATCAAATTAGGAATGTGTAAAGCAACCTACATCCCCTTGCAAAAATGCGCAATGGTTTATTCCTTCTGGTAGCAGCAAACCTAGCATGGATTCTTCACTGTTCACTCAACACATACGTCATAACGTCTTCAAAACTCACGTTTAAGCATTCACGCACACAGCACCAACATTTGGAAATCGGGATGAGGTGGAGGCCTCTGTGATTTGGCCTAAAAATAAATTCTCTGATTTTGAGATTTAAGAAATTTTCAGATTTTTTTCCCCCTACTTTTTAAAGAAACTATTGAATACAAATGACAAAGATAATTCAAAAAAAGTTTTTCTTTTCCTTGATCAAAAACTATTAGATTGAAATGACACTGCATACACTGCATCTTATTTACTCACTTGGTATTTTTTAGTATTTTTTAGACCAGATATCAATTTGACTTTTCATGTAATCATTTTCAAATACCGTATTTTCCGCACTATAAGGCGCACCTAAAAACCTCCAATTTCCTCAAAAGCTGACAGTGCGCCTTATAATCCGGTGCGCCTTATATATGGACCAATATTGAGCCACAACAGGTCTCGCAACTACGGTAACTACGCCAACTTCATTTTCCCCCTTCTACGGCTGCTTACCGTAGAAGAAGAAGCGCTTCTTCTTCTACGGAGGAAAATGAAGTCGGCGGTTGTTGAAAAATGAAGTCCCGTAGTTGCGAGACCTAAACTTTATGTAAAGACCCAAAAATGGCTCCTATTAAGAGACACGCTTACGACGCAGAGTTTAAACTCAAGGCGATCAGTCACGCAGTAGAATACGGGAATAGAGCAGCAGCGAGAGAATTTAACATTAACGAATCAATGGTGCGGAAGTGGAGGAAGCAACATGATGACCTGCGTCAAGTAAAGAAGACTAAACAGAGTTTCCGAGGGAACAAAGCGAGATGGCTACAGTTGGAGGACAAACTGGAACAGTGGGTTGTTGAACAGAGAGCAGCAAGTAGAAGTGTCAGTACAATCACTATTTGTTTTGTTGACATTCCCTTTAGCGCAGCTCCATCTAATGGATGCATAACGTAACCCCAGCCTCTACTGTAGCGTCTATTCTATGCGCCTTATAATGTGGTGCGCCTTATATATGAACACAGTTTTAAAATAGGCCATTTCATTTTTTTGTTTTGTTTTTCATTTATTTATTTTTTTCAGGCAATGACAAAGTTGACAAAACATAATAATATAAATTAATATAGTGCATTATTGTCCAGTTTTGCCTGAAAGAGAGTGGGAAGAAGATAACTTATTTAATCCCACCCCCAGTTCTCCATTCAGTGATTATTCACATGAGTTTCACTCTCACTTTGTTCAAGAATTATAATACAGATGTTGTATCATAGTGGCATTACCACAGGTAACAATAATTATTACACTGTAACAATCATTTGTATCAACAATGTAGGAATAATGAATATACCAACAATGGTAATAGACATCATAGCAATAATGGTAATAGACAACATAGCAATAATGGTAAGGAAACATTGAGCACATGTTAACACTTTGAGACAGAGTATAGCAGCAGGTCAAATTAAAGACCCTCATCTCTATATTTGAACCAGACCCCATGTTTGTATAATAGTTTAAATCGATTAATAGTTTGGCATTGCTTGTGTTGTAAGTCCAGTTTGTTCCATAGTTTTACTCCGCATACAGACACACAAAAACGTTTACGAGTGGTTTGAGCTCTCGGCAATAAGAAATATCCAAAGCCTCTCAAGTTATGAGCTTGCACTCGTCTTATAAAAAAACGTTGTAGATTAGGTGGCAATAATTTGTTAAAAGCTTTATATAAGATTATTAATGTATTCTATTTAACAAGGTCATCAAATTTGAGCAACTTTGATTGCATAAACAGATTATGAGTATGTTCTAAATAACCAACGTTGTGAATGATCCGCACTGCTCTTTTCTGTAATATGATCAGAGGATGAATTGTGTTGTGGTAAGCATTCCCCCATACTTCAACACAGTATGTAAGGTATGGCAGTACCAAGGTGCAGTATAGAGTACGGAGTGCATTTTCATTTAGGTATAGTTTTGCTTTGTTTATAATTGAGAGACTTTTGGAGATTTTTGTTTTAATGTGTCTGACATGAGGTTTCCATGATAGTTTACTATCAATTATTACTCCCAAAAACGTATTCTCATTTACGATTTCAATTTGGGTACCATCAATACTTATTTTCTGTTCAGACGTTATGTTGCGATTTCCAAACATTACT
This sequence comes from Entelurus aequoreus, assembly GCF_033978785.1. Lineage (NCBI taxonomy): Eukaryota > Metazoa > Chordata > Actinopteri > Syngnathiformes > Syngnathidae > Entelurus > Entelurus aequoreus. The sequence continues at coordinate 19,499,545 of NC_084753.1, read as the reverse complement.
ATCTTAGTTTTATTTATATTCAAAGATAATTTATTTGTGTCCATCCATTTTTTTACTATGTTTAGTTCTGTGTTTACTGTATTTATGAGCTCATTATAGTCATCACTGCTGTAGAATAAATTTGTGTCGTCTGCAAAAAGTATAAATTTCAGTATTTTGGATGTATTAAACATGTCATTAATATATACATTAAACAGTTTTGGCCCCAACACGGACCCTTGGGGGACACCACAAGCAATGCCAAGAGTATCAGATAAAAATTGACCCATTTTAACAAACTGTACCCTCCCTGTTAAATAACTTTTTAACCAGCCACCAGCCAGCCCCCTAATTCCATATCTTCCCATTTTATCTAGTAGAATTGAATGATTAATGGTATCAAATGCTTTCTTTAGGTCAATAAAAATACCAACTGCATATCTTTTATGCTCCAGTGCATTAGTAATTTCCTCAATAGCTTCAGTTATTGCCATTGAAGTTGTTCTTTTGGACCTAAAGCCATACTGACTGTCATTGATTATATGATGCTTCTCAAGAAAAGATTCAAGTCGAGAGTTAAATAGTTTCTCTAAGATTTTTGAGAACTGAGGCAAAAGAGAGATTGGTCTGTAATTGGTGAAAGCGTGTTTGCTGTCACTTTTGAAGAGCGGAGTTACTTTAGCGATTTTCATTTGACTTAGAAAGCAGACAGTCTGGAATGATAAATTACATATATAAGTTAATGGTTTTACAATATTCAGGATAACCTTTTGAACCAATATCATGTTGATATCATGGCAGTCAGTGGAGCACTTACTTTAACACTTCCGCACAATGTTTGTCACTTCCTGCTCATTTGTAGCTGAGAGGAAGAATGACGAAGAATTCTGTTCAATAGTTGATTTTGTAACTCCATCGTCTGGGATATCAACAGCCAATTTAGGACCAACATTTACAAAAAAACTATTGAACTTGTTTACTACATTACTCATATTATAATCTTCACCGTTTTCATCAATAAAGTAATCAGGATATGTCAACTTGGAATATCCTTGTTTTATTAGACTATTCAAAACATCCCAAGTTCCTTTTATAGTATTTTTGTTTTCATATAGTTTTTTTTGATAATATAACCGTTTGCTTGTTCTTATAATATTAGTTAATTTATTTTTGTACTTCTTGTATCGTTGTTCGACTTCTTCTGTTTTTATTTTGATGAAAAGTTTGTAGAGATTGTTTTTCTTTTTACAGGCATTAATTATCCCTTTTGTGATCCAAGGGCTATTTATATTTTTTCCTTTTATAAAATATTATTTTACGGGGCAATGTTTATTATGCAGGGAAGTAAAGATGTCTAAAAAATTACAATAAGCACTGTCCACATTAGGTTCTCTGTATACTGAAGTCCAATCCTGAACTGCTAAACTATTGTTTAGGGCACAGATTGTTTCCTCAGTTGTTATTCGTTCAGAGATTTTTGCCATAGTGTCTTTGGTTTTCTTGAGATGACAGTCATATAAAGTAAAAACAGGTAAATGGTCAGTGATATCACATATAAATAGGCCACTGGTGACTTCATTTCCCATAATGTTTGTAAAAATGTTGTCAATGATTGTGGCACTATGTGTTGTTGTTCTGCTTGGTTTGGTTATGGTTGGATATAGAGACAAGCTGTACATTGTGTCAATGAAGTCATCAACATGTTTTTGCTTGGTTGAGTTTAACAAATCAATGTTAAAATCACCACAGATAAATGTTTTTTTGGTTCACAGAGGAAAATAGTTTACCCATCCACTCATTGAAAGTTTCTATGCTTGAACACAGCTTATGAAGATATTTGTCTTTTTGTCATTTAGGATTTCCACTGTTAAACATTCAAATAATCCATCGACTGCTATGGTCATGTTTGTTAAAACTTTAAATGTAACAGATTTATGAATGTACAATGCGACCCCTCCTCCTATTTTATTTATTCTGTTTATGTATGTTAATTCATAGTCATTCAGACTAAAATCAATACCTTTATCACTGTTGAACCAGGTTTCAGTGATTGCAACAATGGTAAATGGATGACTAAATTATTTCAAGTAATCCTTGATAGCCTCAAAGTTAGTGTACATGCTTCGACTATTGAAATGTATTATAGATAGACTATCTTCTGATTTTACACTGTTTTTATATTGTTCGCGGGTAAAATAATTACAGTTTTTAACAATCGCAGAGAAAAAATTATTATCGGGGTCTATGTCCATATCAGTCTCTGTTGTGGTGTGCTCTTGATACTCACACATGTCCAGTTCTTTTAGTTGATGTTGGAGGATCTTCTGTAACATGTCCATATTAATACTTGGTGTGGTCTGTGTTCTTGGTGTGGGTAGCATTGAGATGATGTAAAAGTCACAAGCTACATTGATACCAAGTACTGCATCAATGTCAATACTTATCAAGATCTTCTATTTTCCATATCACCAAGACTTTTGCTTCCATTGCCATTCATTGAAGGTGCGCCTTATAGTGCGGAAAATACGGTAACTAAATTGAGAGCTTCTTCTGGGAGGAAATACTTTTGTCTTGAATAATATACTTTGTGGCGCATTTGGGAGAGTGGCCGTGCCAGCAACCTGAGGGTTCCTGGTTTAATCCCCACCTTCTACCATCCTAGTCACGTCCGTTGTGTCCTTGAGCAAGACACTTCACCCTTGCTCCTGATGGGTCCTGGTTAGCGCCATCAGTGTGTGTGTGAATGGGTGAATGTGGAAATAGTGTCAAAGCGCTTTGAGTTCCTTAAAAAAAAATGTAGAAAAGCGCTATACAAGTATAATCCATTTACCATTACTTCTGTAAACAAAAATGTAGCATTGTTCTGCTCTTGAATGGGATTGTGCTGGAAATCTTATTTTCCCCTTGGGGATTATTTGTCAATACATGGACTATGATGCAGTTTCCTGCGTGGGTTGCTTTCCCGAGATGCAAACGAACTGAAGCAAACATGGCGTGGAGGTAAAAACATGATTTTATTCTACACTAACAAAACTCAAAAAAGGTATAAACAAAAGGCGCTCCCAGTGGAGGTAAAAACTTGACTATGAAAAACAAAAGACATGCACTTGGGCATAAAAACTATAAACATTAAATCAAAACTTACTTGGCATGAGATGAAACAAGAACTATGGTAAACAGGTGCAGAGCATAAATTTGTGTGGAGAAGGTGATGTCGCCAGGAAGACCAACAGAAAAAGACAGGCTTTAAATAACAGTGACATGATCAGTGAAAACGTGAGACAGGTGCGTGACATGAGGATGTGAAACAGGTGCGTGACAAGACAGGTGAAAACTAATGGGTGACCATGGAAACCAAACCAAACAAGGAAGTGCAACCAGGAACTAAAAAAAGAGCCCAAAACCCAAGCAAAACAAAAACATGATTAACGCAGACATGACAGAGCCCCCCCCTTACGGACAGATCCCAGATGTCCAAAAAACAAAACACAAAACAGGATCAAGAGTCATGGGAGGGCGGGAGGGGGACATGGCGGTGGGTCGCCAGGCCAAGTGGCCCCGAATCCACCGAGGCATAGTCATGTGGCGGCGGCGAGTGGAACGCCGCCACCACAGGCGAGGTGGGCGACCCGGGAAGGGCCACATGCGTGGCCGACGAAGAGGTGGGCGCACTTGGCGTGGCGGACGACCAGGTAGTGGCCACAACCGTGGCAGGCGAGGAGGCAGGCGCGTCGTCGTCATTGCAGGCGTTGAAGCCGCAGGTGCGGGTGCAGCAGACGAAGCAGGCGGCGAAGCTTGGCGTGGCACTTCGGGCGGCGAAGCTTGGTCTTGGCCGCTTGGAGGATCTTGGCTGCTTGGAGGGTCTTGGCGAGGGTCTTGGTCTTGGCGTGGGGGGTCTTGGTCTTGGTCTTGGCGTGGGTCTTGGTCTTGGCGTGGGTCTTGGTCTTGACAGCGTGGGTCTTGGTCTTGGCAGCGTGGGTCTTGGTCTTGGCAGCGTGGGTCTTGGTCTTGGTGTGGGGGGTCCTGGCGGCGTGGTTCTTGGCGGCGTGGTTCTTGGCTTGGGTCTTGGCGGCGTGGTTCTTGGCTGCTTGGGGGGTCTTGGCATGGCAGTACTTGGCGGCGTGGTTCTTGGCTTGGGTCCTGGCGGCTTGAAGGGTCATGGCTTGGGTCTTGGCGGCGTGGTTCTTGGCGGCTTGGGGGGTCTTGGCATGGCGGTACTTGGCGGCGTGGTTCTTGGCGGATTGGAGGGTCTTGGCTTGGGTCAGGGTCTTGGTCTTGGCTTCGGGGGTCAGGGTCTTGGTTTGAGTCTTGGCTTGGTGGGTCTTGGCTTGAGTCTTGGCATGGAGCAGCTACTGGCGGCGCTTGGCGGCGTGGAGCAGCTACTGGCGGCGTGGAGCAGCTACTGGCGGCGCTTGGCGGCGTGGAGCAGCTACTGGCGGCGCTTGGCGGCGTGGAGCAGCTACTGGCGGCGCTTGGCGGCGTGGAGCAGCTACCTGAGCTTGGCGTGGTGCTGCTACCGGAGCTTGGCGTGGTGCTGCTACCGGTGCTTGGCGTGGTGCTTGTACCGGTGCTTGGCGTGGTGCTGGTACCGGTGCTTGGCGTGGTGCTGGTACCGGTGCTTGGCGTGGTGCTGGTTCTTGGCGTGGTGCTGGTTCTTGGCGTGGTGCTGGTTCTTGGCGTGGTGCTGGTACTTGGCGTGGTGCTTCTACCGGCAGCACTGGAGCTAGCCTTGGACTTGGTGCTGATACAGGTGCTAGCTGTGGCTTCGGTGGAGGTGGCCTAGCTGGGGGTTGCGGCTTAGCCGGCCGAAAAACCGGTGGCGGCGGCCGTGTTGGAGGCTGTGGCTTGGCGGGCCGAAAGATTGGTGGTGGCGGCCGTGCTGGAGGCTGTGGCTTGGCATGGTGATGCTGAGCCACCCCACCTGAAAAGTTCCCAGCCCTAGCCCCCCCTTCAAGGAGCGGATACCAGACGCGCTCCCCGCTGTCTGGAACCGTTTTTTGGGGTGGGTGGAGGAAGGTCAGGAGGGGGGTAAAATCCTCCCCTATAAATTGTCCAAAATGTCTTTCTTTTTGTACCTGGGATTGAGTGGGTGAAAACAAAATTTTTTGTGACTTGGGCGTGGCTTGAGTCCTGGGGGGCGGGGCATGAAAACTGGGTGACTGTGAGGGACTTGCTCTAATGTCCAAAATCATGTTCTGATAATGTTTGATCATAGAAACAGAGTCCTTTGTTGAGGGCAGGTGATCGAAAGTAAAAGAGTTCAAAGAAAAAAAATCTTTAGCTGTGATGTCATCCTCTGGTGATGGCGTGACGTCATCCTGGAGCAGCGGGGCTTGCAGCAGCCTGCTTCTGCCCGGAGTGGGAGGAGCTTGCGGGAGTGACGCGTCCTGCCGGCTCGGAGAAGCTCTTCCTGATGGCTTCCGCTTTTGCCGGCGCTTCCGGGAATGGAGCGACGCGCCAACGTCGTCGGGCCACACGGAGCTTATCGGAATAAGTTTTCCGCTTGGACTCCACAAGAGGTCTTGATCCGCCATGGCTCCTAGTGCCTCCCACTTTCCTTCCTCCATCGATTGCCAGTCGTTTGCGGGATAGCTTTTTGCTGGCGACATAATGTCAATACATGGACTATGATGCAGTTTCCTGCGTGGGTTGCTTTCCCGAGATGCAAACGAACTGAAGCAAACATGGCGTGGAAGTAAAAACATGATTTTATTCTACACTAACAAAACTCAAAAAAGGTATAAACAAAAGGCGCTCCCAGCGGAGGTAAAAACTTGACTATGAAAAACAAAAGACATGCACTTGGGCATAAAAACTATAAACATTAAATCAAAACTTACTTGGCATGAGATGAAACAAGAACTATGGTAAACAGGTGCAGAGCATAAATTTGTGTGGAGAAGGTGATGTCGCCAGGAAGACCAACAGAAAAAGACAGGCTTTAAATAACAGTGACATGATCAGTGAAAACGTGAGACAAGTGCGTGACATGAGGATGTCAAACAGGTGCGTGACAAGACAGGTGAAAACTAATGGGTGACCATGGAAACCAAACCAAACAAGGAAGTGCAACCAGGAACTAAAAAAAGAGCCCAAAACCCAAGCAAAACAAAAACATGATTAACGCAGACATGACATTATTAAAGTATTTCTGATTCTGATTCTGATTGCAAGCAAATAAATAATAATCTCCAACATTGTGATGAATCAAGTGAAAACCTTAAACTTCTGTCTTGAATGGAACACGTATAAACAAAGTAACATGGCAGAAACAATATAGCATAAATACAAACAAATTAGTGAAAATTGTGCAAGAATGGACCTAATGGCCATAAGATGTAACTGCACTTTTTGGCCATATAGTTAAAAATAGTATTCATGTATGAGATGTTGTCTTACATATAGGGCTGCACAATTATGGACAAAATAATAAAGATTTTTCTTTTTTTGTATCAATATTGAAATCACAATTATTAATCACAATTATTGATTATGTTAGGTAAAACAGTGTTGGGGTGTGAAGGCAAAGCCATCATGTAATTTGTAATGTCTAATAAAAAGGCTATAGATGAAAATTATCAATATATTTAAAGACAAATATTTGTGTTTTTGTTCATTAATAGTATCAACATGTCAGCTTTTTCACTCTACATAATGCCTTTATCTCTATTTTTACATTTTGATGGAGAGAAGTATTCTTTAAAGGCCTACTGAAACCCACTACTACCGACCACGCAGTCTGATAGTTTATATATCAATGATGAAATCTTAACATTGCAACACATGCCAATACGGCCGGGTTAACTTATAAAGTGCAATTTTAAATTTCCCGGCAAACTTCCGGCTGAAAACGTTTCGATATGATGACGTTTGCGCGTGACGTCAACAGTGGAAGCGGAAGTATTCGGAGCCCATTGAATCCAATACAAAAAGCTCTGTTTTCATTTCAAAATTCCACAGTATTCTGGACATCTGTGTTGGTGAATCTTTTGCAATTTGTTTAATGAACAATGGAGACTGCAAAAAAGAAAGTTGTAGGTGGGATCGGTGTATTAGCGGCGGACTACAGCAACACAACCAGGAGCACTTTGAGGATAGCAGACGCGATAGCCAAACGACCTCACCTTGACTTCCTCCGTCTCCGGGCCGCCAACCGCATCGGTGATCGGGTGAAGTCCTTCGTCGTACCGTCGATCGCTGGAACGCAGGTGAGCACGGGTCGTCATGAGCAGATGAGAGCTGGCGTAGGTGCAGAGCTAATGTTTTTAGCATAGCTCTGTCGAGGTTCTGTAGCTAAGTTAGCTTCAATGGCGTCGTTAGCAACAGCATTATTAAGCTTCGCCAAGCTGGAAAGCATTAACCGTTTATTTATGTCCAGAGTTTGGTAGTATTGTTGATCTTCTGTCTATCCTTCCAGTCAGGGACTTATTTGTTTTGTTTCTATATGCAGTAAAGCCCAATGCTATCATGTTAGCTCAGTAGCTAAAGAGCTTCATCGATGTATTGTCGTGGAGATAAAAGTCACTGTGAATGTCCATTTCGCGTTCTCGACTCTCATTTTCAAGAGGACCTCCCTGATACCGAAGTACACGTCAAACTACTTCCTTAACGTAAATGACCGCCATAACCACAACACCAGGGGGAGCTCCACTAACCACGTTAAACCCAGATTCCGAACTAACAAAGGTCTTAACTCATTCTCTTTCTATGCCACATCAATGTGGAATGCGCTCCCAACAGGTATAAAAGAAAAGGCATCTCTATCCTCCTCCAAAACCGCAATAAAAGTTCACCTCCAGGCAGCTACAACCCTAAACTAACACCTTCCCCGGATTGCTAATAATCAAATGTAAACAATCAAATGCAGATACTTTTTCTTATGCCTTCTGATCTCTCTCTCTCTCTCTCTCTCTCTCTCTCTCTCTCTCTCTCTCTCTCTCTCTCTCTCTCTCTCTCTCTCTCTCTCTCTCTCTCTCTCTCTCTCTCTCTCTCTCTCTCTCTCTCTCTCTCTCTCTCTCTCTCTCTATGTCCACTACTTGCTGTCCATATCCTACCCCCCCTCCACACCCCTGATTGTAAATAATGTAAATAATTCAATGTGATTATCTGTGTGATGACTGTATTATGATGATAGTATATATGATAGTATATATCTGTATCATGAATCAATTTAAGTGGACCCCGACTTAAACAAGTTGAAAAACTTTTTCGGGTGTTACCATTTAGTGGTCAATTGTACGGAATATGTACTTCACTGTGCAACCTACTAATAAAAGTCTCATCAATCAATCAAAAGGATATAGTATCCGAGGTGGTTTAAAATACAAAAATCCGTGATCCACAATAGAAAAAGGAGAGAGTGTGGAATCCAATGAGCCCTTGTACCTAAGTTACGGTCAGAGCGAAAAAAGATACGTTCTGCACTGCACGCTAGTCCTTCACTTTCACGTTCCTCATCCACGAATCTTTCATCCTCGCTCAAATTAATGGGGTAATCGTCGCTTTCT
>NC_084753.1:19458559-19486059 GCF_033978785.1 Entelurus aequoreus | reverse complement strand
CCAAGCAGGGAGGTAATGGGTCCCATTTGTATAGTCTTTGGTATGACTCGGCCGGGGTTTGAACTCACGACTTACCGATCTCAGGGCGGACACTTTAGCGAGAAAGACGCTGGTTTGCGGCAACTGGTTTTTTTTACCCTTTGTAAGGATTATGATTAATTCTTCATCAAAACGGGAATATATGAACATTGCATCAGTTGACATCCCAGTGAGAGCAGACATTGTACAGTAAGTGATTGTTTTATTATGTTCGTAGTTTGTATATCTTGTTTAGCACTCAGCATTACTGCTATATGGTGCTTAGTGTTTCACTAAAGCTGCATCTGTTTAGCACACAACTTCTAAAACTTTTAGCTCATCCTCCATATGTTCAGGCTCAAAAATATAAGGTTCTGGATCACCATCTGTCCCAAAATATTTGTTGCTGTCTCTCACAAAGTCTGCTGTGATTAGTAGTGATGTTGTTGTTGAAGGAAAAAGTAATCGTAGTGATGCGTCTGTAAAATTAATGCGCTGCCGTATGCTTAATACATAAATACTACATATTATTATGATTCTGCTTGTTACTTTTTACATACAGTATATACTTACAGCATGTATATAAAACTTTTTTTTTAAAGTGCTTTATAAGCAAAATAGAGGGACGACATTGTTAGGTGACTTTTGATAACGTTTATTTACGAGTTAGAATGCATAAAAAAAAAAAAAAATACAGTATGTGTTCTTGTCTTACATAAGGTTTGGGAATGATAGACACAATTCCCATGAATGTGCAGTTCTCCTTTTAACTTTGTGCGTAGTGTAATAATTAGTAAAAAGTGTCTCTTTTTTTAATAAGAGTCCATCAGCTTAGCCTTAGTATATTGTAGATTTTAGTACATGTTACTTAAAATATTCACGCTGGTCAAAAAAGATCATGTTGTTTTAAAATAAGTATTTTTTTACCTTGATTTCAGGTATTTAAACTTCCAAATAACTGCTGTTGATTTAAAAAAAAAATTAAGTTCACTAATGGTGATTTTCAGGGTTTTAAGATGCAATGAGCGCGTCCATCTTGAGTCTACTAACAGTTATGTTAGAACTACACGCTACAACCCCTGGCAAAAATTATGGAATCACCAGACTTGGCAGATGTTCAATCAGTTGTTTAAAGTTGTAGATAACAGACATGACACAAAACTACAGTCATTTCAAATGACAATTTTCTGGCTTGAATAAATACTAAAAGAAACCAAGAATTGTTTGTTTTTTTTTTTAATCAAGCAGAGTGGAAACATTATAAAATCACTCAATTTTGGTTTAAAAAATTAAGAAATCATGAACAACAAAAAACAAAAAAAGCACTCCAACACACCAACAGTACTTTGTGTCATGATCTGTGGTCTAGATCAGTGGTCCCTAACCACCGGGCTGCGGCCCGGTACCGGTCCGTGGACCGATTGGTACCGAGCCGCGGTACATTTTAAAAAAAAAATGTTTTTAAAAATTAAATCAACATAAAAAACAACAATATATACATTATATATTAATATAAATCAGTACAGTCTGCAGGGATACAGTCCGTAAGCACACATGATTGTATTTCTTTATGACAAAAAAACCCCCCCAAAAAAACAATTTTTTTTTTTTTTACTCGCCGACCGCATCTGTGATCAGGTGAAGTCCTTCGTCGCACCGTCGATCGCTGGAACGCAGGTGAGCACGGGTGTTGATGAGCAGATGAGGGCTGGCTGGCGTAGGTGGATAGCTAATGTTTTTAGCATAGCTCTGTGAGGTCCGGTTGCTAAGTTAGCTTCAATGGCGTCGTTAGCAACAGCATTGTTAACCTTCGCCAGGCTGGAAAGCATTAACCGTGTAGTTACATGTACATGGTTTAATAGTATTGTTGATCTTCTGTCTATCCTTCCAGTCAGGGATTTATTTATTTTGTTTCTATCTGCATTTGAGCCCGATGCTATCACGTTAGCTCAGTAGCTAAAGAGCTTCGCCGATGTATTGTCGTGGAGATAAAAGTCACCGTGAATGTCCATTTCGCGTTCTCGACTCTCATTTTCAAGAGGATATAGTATCCAAGGTGGTTTAAAATACAAATCCGTGATCCACAATAGAAAAAGGAGAGAGTATGGAATCCAATGAGCCAGCTTGTACCTAAGTTATGGTCAGAGCGAAAAAAGATATGTCTTGCACTGCATTCTAGTCCTTCACTCTAACGTTCCTCATCCACGAATCTTTCATCCTCGCTCAAATGAATGGGGTAATCGTCGCTTTCTCGGTTCGAATCGCTCTAGCTGCATTGAAAACAATAGGAAAATGTGAGGAGCCTTTCAACTGTTGACGTCACGCTACTTCCGGTACAGGCAAGGCTTTTTTTATCAGCGACCAAAAGTTGCAACTTTATCGTCGATGGTCTCTACTAAATCCTTTCAGCAAAAATATGGCAATATCGCGAAATGATCAAGTATGACACATAGAATGGATCTGCTATCCCCATTTAAATTAAAAAAGTTCATTTCAGTAGGCCTTTAAATCATGAAATGTAACGTTAACTGAGCAAAAACGATACATATTCATCCGGGAGAGTCTTGATGCCAATGTCCTTGATCCAGCCACACACAAAGAAGTTGTAGACCGCCATACTTTTGCAAGTTTGTATCCGTCAAGATAGTTCGACATGTCTGGGAATGAGACCAACGGATAATCCTTTATCGCTTGACAAACCTTTTTTTTTTTATAAAGTAAAGGGATCTATTCCATTGCATAGTTTGATTTTTTTGCTCGTATCTGATTTTTGCAGGAAGATCGAGGCTTCTTGTGTACTCACATAGTTCACACGCTGCTTGCTGTACAACAGCCATCTTGGCTTGGTTGACCACCACTGTTTTTCACTTCCGGGAAAAAGTCACATATCAGAATAAAAGCAATTTGCAGGCCATGCCGTAGACCTTATGGATCTTTCTTCAAGGAAAGTCTTAACTCTTTTTGCTTTATGGAAAGATGCATTATCGTCTTGAAAATGATGTTATTACCCCTAATCATCCTTTCCCTTGATGGAATAAGAGACGTGTTCAAAATGTCAAAGTAAACTTGTGCATTTAATGAATATGTACTAACAGCCATCTCCCCAGTGCCATTATCTGACATGCAGCCCTATATCATCAATGACTGTGGAAATGTGCATGTTTTCTTCAGGCAGTCGTCTTCATAAATGTCATTGGAAAGACATCAACGCATCATCACCTTGCCCAATGCAGATTTTCAATTCATCATTGAATATGACTTTCATCCAGCCAGCCATAGTCCATGATTACTTTTTCTTAGCCCATTGGAACCTTGTTTTTTAATGTTTAGATGTTAATGACAGCTTTCGTTTAGTTTTTCTGAATTGATATCCCATTTCCTTTTGGTGGTTTCTTACAGTTCTGTCACAGGCAGTTCCCACCCATTTGTTCTTTATTTGTTTTTCTGTGCATTTTCTGTTTTCAAGGCATATTGCTTCAAGTTGTCTGTCTTGACACTTTGATGTTTTCCTTGGTCTACTAGTATGCTTGCCTTTTACAACCTTGCCATGTTTGTACTTGATCCAGATTTTAGACACAGCTGAGTGTGAACAATCAACATCTTTTGATGATTTACCTTCTTGAAGAAGTTTGATCATCCTCTCCTTAGTTTCAATCGACATCTCTGTTTTTGGAGCCACGATTCATGTCAATCCACCTGATGCGACAGCTTTCCAAGGTGTGAACACTACTTTTGAACTGCAGATTAAAGGCCTACTGAAACCCACTACTACCGACCACGCAGTCTGATAGTTTATATCAATAATGAAATCTTAACATTGCAACACATGCCAATACGGCCGAGTTAGATTAGTAAAGTGCAATTTTAAATTTCCCGTGAAATATTCTGCTGAAAACGTCTCGGTATGATGACGTTTGCGCGTGACGTCACGGATTGTGCGGACATATTGGAACACCATTGTGGCCAGCTATTAAGTCGTCTGTTTTCATCGCAAAATTCCACAGTATTCTGGACATCTGTGTTGGTGAATATTTTGCAATTTGTTTAATGAACAATGAAGACAGCAAAGAAGAAAGCTTTAGGTGGGAAGCGGTGTATTAGCGGCCGGCTGGACTCTTACCAGGAGGACTTTGAGTTGGATAGCAGACGCGCTACTGTGAGTACACAGCTTTGGCTTCCAAACATTTGATCGCTTGCCCGTACGTGCGTGCCGCTATGTGCATGTCACATACGTAACTTTGGGGAAATATATGTGCTGTATGAACTTTACGGAGGTGAACGGTACTTTAGGCTGTGGGATTGGGTGTGTTGTGCGGGTGTTTGAGTTGTATTGGTGGGTTATATGGACGGGAGGGGGGAGGTGTTTGTTATGCAGGATTAATTTGTGGCATATTAAATATAAGCCTGGTTGTGTTGTGGCTAATAGAGTATATATATGTCTTGTGTTTATTTACTGTTTTAGTCATTCCCAGCTGAATATCAGGTCCCACCCGCCTCTCACAGCATCTTCCCTATCTGAATCGCTTCCACTGCCCTCTAATCCTTTACTCTCACTTTCCTCATCCACAAATCTTTCATCCTCGCTCAAATTAATGGGGTAATCGTCGCTTTCTCGGTCCGAATCGCTCTCGCTGCTGCTGGCCATGATTGTAAACAATGTGCAGATGTGAGGCGCTCCACAACCTGCGACGTCACGCTACTTCCGGTACAGGCAAGGCTTTTTTATCAGCGATGAAAAGTTGCAAACTTTATCGTCGATGTTCTCTACTAAATCCTTTCAGCAAAAATATGGCAATATCGCGAAATGATCAAGTATGACATATAGAATGGATCTGCTATCCCCGTTTAAATAAGAACATTTCATTTCAGTAGGCCTTTAATGAACAGATTTAAATAACTTTGGAAATGAAGATACTAATAATTAAACTGATGCTGACTACCACACTTTATATTCTTGGTTTCTTTTAGTGTATTGTTTTAAAAGCCAGAAAGTTGCCAAACTAAACTAATTGCCAATTCAGTTCAGGTATTCTGGGCCATTGCTTTGGAACTGTTCCCATGCCTGATACACAAAAGTTAGTTTTACATGACTATATTTTGTAAACAAAGGCATAGTGTCATCGGTTGAGGCACAAAAGAAGACATTGGTCTTATTCATCTTTCTGGGCCTGAGGCAAGTCAGATTTACGAACCTCCAGTGTCAGTCAAAGGGTGTGTTACATTGTCACATCACCCGAAAGCCGGTAAAAAGTGACATGGACTTTGGAAGCAAGTCGGTCCAAAAGACTCTTTGCTGCATTTGCATGTTTTTTTTTTTTTTTTAAACAAAGATTTACAACCAGATGGTTTTTAGGGGTTCTGAGTGGTACCAGAGGGCGCTCTGGGAGACTGTTGAACCCAAAAACACTGAATTCGACGTGTGTACGCCATATGTGTGTGTGTTGTCAGAGGGAGGTGGGTAGGGGGGGTTAAACACAGCTATATTCTGTAGATAACAGGATTAGCTGGGAAGCGGATAATAAGTTAGCATTTCCTGCCTGGGGCGCGCTCTCCTCTCCTCTCTTTAATCCTGCAGCTTTGATGTCCCTGCTCCCATCAGGTATCTGGGCTGCTCTGGCCTCGGGGCCTCGGGGCCTCCAAATGCTCAGACACTGACTTGTGTGTGGATGTGGGTGTGGATGTCTGCCTGGTTTTATGTTTGTGTGTGTGTGTTCAGCGTCCTCATTAGTTCTGCCCCTTTTCTAAAGTTGGCTGCTCGGGTTGAAATCTGCTGTTCGGCCTCTCTGCCAGAGATCTGCTTACTGTTTACAACCTGTTTTTTTTTTTTTTCTGTTTGGGTCTGACCCTGGCAGAAAAAAAACTGCTGATGAAGCATCCTCCTAAGCAGTTAAAGGAAGGCAACACAAATAAAAAGCATGAAGAAGTTCTGCAAAAAAGTAAGAGCAGATTTTTCATGGTTAAGCATTTAAGAAGGACCATAATCTCATATGAGCTACAGTGAACATAATAAAACCAAGAATATAGTTGTAACATTTGATGAATTAAGTTAAAATAATACAAAAAAAGGTTTTGTCTCATACTTGTAAAGTGTAAACCTACAAAAGTGCAGCCGGCAACTTATGTTTAATGGCCTGCGACACATTCTAAAGACAAAATAGCATGTGCAGGATTAGAACATTACACAAAAAAACTAAGAAAAAATTTAATTGGCCCAATTTACCCCCAAAAAAGGACCTTAAAACCAAAATGGCCAACAATTGTATACGGTCGGATAATTGTGTTCTGTCATAGACAGATAGATAGATAGATAGTACTTTATTGATTCCTTCAGGAGAGTTCCCTCAGGAAAATAAAAATTCCAGTAGCAGTGTACAGAATTGAGATCGAATTTAAAAAGTAAAATGCAAATAAAGGGGGTATAAATAGAAACAAAATAGAATAAAATAAAAATCAACAATGACAATAAAAATATAACAGTAAAATAAGAATATAACAAGAGAAACTAGGCAGTAGTGACCATGTTATGAAAAAGTATTGCACTGTTATTGTTTTGCATCCCCTGTCATCCTAGTACCCCCAAGAGAGGAGTTGTACAGTCTAATGGCGTGTGGGACAAAGGAGTTTTTTAGTCTATTAGTCCTGCACTTGGGATGAAGCAGTCTAGCACTGAACAGGCTCCTCTGGCTACTGATAACGGTATGCAGAGGGTGACTGGCATCATCCAGGATGCTCACTAGTTTTTCCACAGTCCTCTTCTCTGCCACCGTCACCAGTGAGTCCAGTTTTATTCCGATCGTAGAACCGGCCCGCCTGATCAGTTTCTCCAGTCTGGAGCTGTCCTTCTTAGATGTACTGCCCCCCCAGCACACTACGATGTAGTACAGAACACTGGCAACCACAGACATGATAATGTCTACACATTTTTTGGGTGTGTTTGAAAAATAGTTGTTGGTATATTGATAATATTAGTAAAGAATAATGATACAAAGACATGTTATCTCAAGGGGGATAGATTGGGCAAGGCAAGTTAGTTTTGGAGCGCAATTCTTATGCAAGACAATTCAAAACACTTTACAAATGTATAACATTAGGAGAAGGACAATTGCTATCATCATAAAAAATTAGAGACTTAGACTTCCTTTTTATTGTCATTCAAATTTGAACTTTACAGCACAGATAAGAACGAAATTTCGTTACAAAAAATAATCATTAAATAGAGTAATCTGCTTTGTTACCAATAACACAAGGCTAATATGTTTTGTTCTAAAAGTTAACCATATATTGACCTACATTGTACTGGTTTTAGTATATTTAATTTACAAAATGTATCAGAAAGGCCCTTGCATCCTTGAGTATCTCGGTATGTGGCCCACTCTGGAAAAGGTTTGGACACCTCTGGCCTACACAACAATCCTCACTTTAAAAGGTGATTAAGTCCTATAACTTAAAGGGGACCTATGATGATTTTAATCTACATTTAAAACACTTTCCTGTTGTCGAGATAATATGCATTGGATATACTTTAGTATACATTTTGCATAAATTTTGCTCCGCTATCACTTTTATAACCTTTTTTCTAAATCTGTCTGCAAGATGCTCGATTGTAGAGGTGTTCCCACATTGCAAATGAAACTACGCCCCACCCTCTCCAAAAGTGTCAATTTATATTTTAAAAATGTACAGTTTAAATATGTATCTTGAAGTCGTCATCGCTATTTATTTTCCAGACACGGTCGAAAATAAAATAAATAAATGAATAAAAAATAAATGAAATAAATAAATAAACTTCATAAACATTATATAGATTCACTCAGCCACAACTTTAGGTACACCTGCACACTTCCTGATCAATTCAGACTAGAGATGTCCGATAATGGCTTTTTTGCCGATATCCGATATTCCGATATTGTCCAACTCTTAATTACCGATTCCGATATCAACTGATATATACAGTCGTGGAATTAACACATTATCATGCCTGATTTTGTTGTGATGCCCCACTGGATGCATTAAACAATGTAACAAGGTTTTCCAAAATAAATCAACTCAAGTTATGGAAAAAGTGCCAACATGGCACTGCCATATTTATTATTGAAGTCACAAAGTGCATTATTTGTTTTAACGTGCCTCAAAACAGTAGCTTGGAATTTGGGACATGCTCTCCCTGAGAGAGCATGAGGAGGTTGAGGTGGGCGGGGTTTGGGGGGGCGGTTGAGGTGGGGGTGGATGGGTAGGGAGTAGCGGGGGGTGTATATTGTAGCGTCCAGGAAGAGTTAATGCTGCAAGGGGTTCTGGGTATTTTTTCTGTTGTGTTTGTGTTTATGGATGACAGGGGATGCAAAACAATAACAGTGCAATACTTTTTCATAACATGGTCACGACTATCTAGTTTCTCTTGTTATATTCTTATTTTACTGTTATATTTTTATTCTCATTGTTGCTTTTTATTTTTATTCTTATTGTAATATTTTTCTATTTTGTTTCCATTTATACCCCGTTATTTACTTTTTACTTTTTAAATTCGATCTCAACTCTGTACAATGCTGCTGGAATTTTTAATTTTCCTGAGGGAACTCTCCTGAAGGACTCAATAAAGTACTATCTATCCATCTATGTTGTGTTACAGTGTGGATGTTCTCCCGAAATGTGTTTGTCATTCTTGTTTGGTGTGGGCTCACAGTGAGGCGCATATTTGTAACAGTGTTAAAGTTGTTTATACGGCTACCCTCAGTGTGACCTGTATGGCTGTTGACCAAGTATGCCTTGCATTCACTTGTGTGTGTGAAAAGCCGTAGATATTATGTGATTGGGCCGGCACGCAATAGCAGTGCCTTTAAGGCACGCCCCCAATATTGCTGTCTGGGTGGAAATCGGGAGAAATTCGGGAGAATGGTTGCCCCGGGAGATTTACGGGAGGGGCACTGAAATTCGGGAGTCTCCCGGGAAAATCGTGAGGGTTGGCAAGTATGACTGGGAGACACAACTGCTCTGTACTTCTCCCTACGTCCGTGTACCACTCCGTACAGCGCCGTTTTAAAAAGTCATACATTTTACTTTTCGAAACCGATACTGATCAGTTCCGATTTTACGTTTTAAAGCATTTATCGGCCGATAATATTGGCAGTCCGATATTATCGGACACCTCTAATTCAGACTGCATAAACAAATAAATGTTGCTTATTATGGCACTGCATGGTGCATGTCCGTGTTGATATGCGCATGCCACGTGACAGAAAACAATTGAGAAGCACTGATTTCACGTCTTTATAAGTCCTTAAACACACTTGTAACCACTTCCTGTGCTCTTAAAACTCTTCATACCCTTTAAAAGTTATGTAGTTTCACCATGAAACTTCAATGTACTCAATGGTACTTTAAATTGCACGATGCACGCAGTAAGTGAACCACAAAGTATCAGTTTACAGTTCATGGGTTGTTGCCCTAGTACTCATTTGTACTTGTCCATGAGGATCATATACTATATAATTCTACTAAGAATGTTACTTGGTTTTAGCTATGTTTTGCAGAAGGGTGATGATATCACCTTAAAGTCTTCAAATAAATCTTGGAGAAGTGCTGCTAATCTATAAAAAAACAACATTGTTTTAGTTTGTACTGGGGGAAGCGAAAGGCTCTTATTGATTACTCCCACTGATCTTTTTGTTTGTGTCTTTGAGCGAAACAACACTTCATTATTTTTTGGTTGAGGCAAGTGTTGGCGGCAACAGAAATTGTTTGAGATAATGATCGTGGACTAGACATAAAGATGGTTCTTCTTGATCCATCACTCATTCATGGCTTTGCAGGGCAAAGTTTCTCTTATCAATTGGCAAAACTTTTGAACATTTCCCTTGAAATGGCTTATTGATCACACCCACTGTGCTTGTTGTGATTTCATTGGGAATGCTGCTGATAATTAGCATCAAAGTTCTTCTTGTGTCGCATAAGTCTTACTGATCGGCGCGTCGCGTTACTGTTTTCATTAAGTTCTGCCTCACTGGGCTTCAACCAAGTAATTCCATTTGTCACAACCTCTCATAACGTTGTGCATAATAGAAATTAAGTGTTCCATGGCAAAACTGACCATTTTAAAACATTTTAATCGTAAAAGCAACTGTGCAGTGACATTTTCATACTCGTGTCAAAAGGTGCTAAAAACCTGTTTTAAAAAAACAACCAAAAAAATACTGTCATCTCCCTACTGTTTAATAAAAACAAACTAAATAAAGAATAATCAACCTTTTGTTAAAAATGTTGGGGGTGTGGCTTTTAAAGTTTTCAGGAATCTGATTTGTCTTCGCACATTGTACATTTTTAACTGTCATGCAAGTGTAAAAAATAACCACGCAACTTTTTGATAAAAACAAACTAAATAAACAAATACTCACCCTTTGATGACAAATTATAAAAATGTGGCTTTTAAATTTTTTCCGAATGTGATTTGTCTTCGCACATTGTACATTTTTAACTGTTATACAAGTGTAAAAAAATAACCACACCACTTTTTAATAAAAACAAACAAAATAAAAAAATACTCACCCTTTGATGACACATTTTAAAGGTGTGGCTTTTAAAGTTTCTTGAAAGCTGATTGGGCGTATCAGATTAAACATTTTAACGTTAACTGTCATACGTGTAAAAAATAACCACACCAATGTTAAACAAAAACACTATGGTAAATTAAAAAAAACCTCACCTTTTGCTTACAAATGACAAAGGTGTGACTTTTAAAGTTTTCTGGAATCTGATTTGCCTTTGCACATTGATCATTTTACCATTAACTGTCATACAAGTGTAAAAAATAACCACACCACTGTTTAATAAAAACAAACTAAATAAAAAAAACAACAACTCACCCTTTGATAACAAATAGAATGCCTTTTATTGTCACTATACACAGGTACAATGAGATTAAAAACAACTCCAGTATCAGTGCGACAGTCTACAAAATATGCAAAACATAGGAAGAAAAGAAAAATAGTGCAAAAGGAGGTAAAGTGCACAGTCCAGTCCTGAGAACCATTTATGTTCAATATGTTGTTTACAGGAAATACATATTATACTATGTACATACAGGTATATACAGAAGCATTCAGATTGTGGGTGGAAAGTAAAAAATTGCACTCAGAGAGGTGCTAAACTATAAAATCAGTGCCTATGAGAGTTCACCGTGGTTATGGTAATGATAAAGGTGTGGCTTTTAAAGTTTCCTAGAAGCTGCTGTCTTCCACACTTGAACATTTTAACGTTAATGGTCATAAAAGTGTACAAAGTAAGCACACCACTGTTTAATAAAACCAAACTAAATAAAAAATACTCACCCTTAGATGACACATGATAAAGGAGTGGCTTTTGAAATTTTCCAAAAGCGAATCGGGCGTCTCAGATTGGCTGTCAAGTGGTTATTTTCTAAATCAGATTATTCACAGTTTATCGTTTCATTGCATGAATAAAATTTGCTTAAGAAAACACCCCAAAATTTGGATACAGTTGCAAATTGGTAGTCAGAATGTCATAGAGGAACGTTTTTTGAATGTTTTACTGAATTACAAGTAATTGATTTAATAAAAACTTGGTAACAGTAAGCACAGTAAGAATTAAGTGCAAATTTTGAAAGTCTCCACAATAATATAGCAAACTAGGTACATATGTACAGTATATTAATAGATAATGTAATAAAGACACTCATAAACAACTTTACATAGTGCACCTTATACATCTGCATTTACTCTTCCTCAGTTTAACTAGTTTAAACAAATGAAATGTAATAAACAATTACCTTATCACTGTATAATAAAACCAAACTAAATAAAAACTATTCACCCTTTGATGACAAATGATAAAGCTGATTAGGCATCACAGATTGAACATTTCAACAGTAACTGTCATCATACAAGTGTAAAAATAACCTCTCCAATACCACCAAACTAAATAAAAGATATTCACCCTTTGACGACAAATTAAGGAAATGCTGCTTTTAAAGTTTTCCTGAAGCTGATTCAACCTTTTAACATTGACTGTCTTGCAAAAACAACTTTAACGCTGATTAATAAAATTAAATTAAATGTCCTGATAAAATTAACATTTTTAAACTTTCAGTGTAAAGTAACGTTAAAGGCCTACTGAAACCCACTACTACCAAACCACGCAGTCTGATAGTTTATATATCAATGATGAAATCTTAACATTGCAACACATGCCAATACGGCCGGGTTAACTTATAAAGTGCAATTTTAAAATTCCCGCCACACTTCCGGTTGAAAAACTTCTTTGGATATGATTTATGCGCGTGACGTCACAAAATCAACGGAAGTGGTTGGACCCCATCGGACCCGATAGAAAAACCTCTTGTTTTCTTCGACAAAATTCCACAGTAGTCTGGACATCTGTGTTGGTGAATCTTTTGCAATTTGTTTAATGAACAATGGAGGCTGCAAAGAAGAACGTTGTAGGTGGGATCGATCGGTGTCTTAGCGGCTAAGTACAATACTTACAGCAACACAACAAGGACTACTTACCCTGATAGCAGACGCCTAGCCGATGCTTGCCGCCAAACCCACGGATGAAGTCCTTCGTCGCGCCGTTGATCGCTGGAATGCAGGTGAGCACGGCTGTTGATGAGCAGATGAGGGCTGGCTGGCGTAGGTGGAGCGCTAATGTTTTATCATAGTTCTGTGAGGTCCGGTTGCTAAGTTGCTAAATTAGCCTTAGCGTCGTTAGCAACAGCATTGTTAAGCCTTACCAGGCTGAGAATTTTTAACCGTGTAGTTACATGTACATGGTTTAATAGTATTTTTGGTCTTCTGTCTATCCTTCCAGTCAGGGGTTTATTTCTTTTGTTTCTATCTTCATTTGAGAACGATGCTATCACGTTAGCTCAGTAGCTAGTGTGTCACCGATGTATTGTCTTGGAGATAAAAGTCACTTTAAATGTCCATTTTCGCGTGCTCGACTCTCATTTTCAAGAGGATATAGTATCCGAGGTGGTTTAAAATACAAATCCGTGATCCACAATAGAAAAAGGAGAGTGTGGAATCCAATGAGCCAGCTTGTACCTAAGTTACGGTCAGAGCGAAAAAAGATACGTCCATCACTGCCTCTCAAGTCCTTCACTGTAACGTTCCTCATCTACGAATCTTTCCTCCTCGCTCAAATTAATGGGGTAATCGTCACTTTCTCGGTCCGAATCTCTCTCGCTCCATTGTAAACAATGGGGAATTGTGAGAAATACTAGCTCCTGTGACGTCACGCTACTTCCGGTACAGGCAAGGCTTTTTTTTATCAGCAAGCAAAAGTTGCGAACTTTATCGTCGATTTTCTCTACTAAATCCTTTCAGCAAAAATATGGCAATATCGCGAAATTATCAAGTATGACACATAGAATGGATCTGCTATTCCGTTTAAATAAAAAAAAAATCATTTCAGTAGGCCTTTAACCACTTTTTAACCAGTGTTGGGTTAGTTACTGAAAACCAGTAACTAGTTACAATTACTAGTTACTAATTTCAAAAGTAACTCAGTTACTAACTCAGTTACTTACATCAAAAAGTAATGTGTTACTGTGAAAAGTAAATATTTAGTTCCCATTAATGCCCATTTAGCCTTCATTACAATACTGTTATTGCACTGGAGAACAATACAATCAGTTGATCAACTTGACATGCATTTTTATTTTCATTTTAACATAATAATGAAAAACAGTGCAACATAAAAAGGCATTTCTCCTTTCTTTAAACTTGGACCAATGACCATTAATAAAAACAACTTAAAGTGCAACATAAGAAGGCACATCATCTTCCTTGAAACATAGATAGTGAAATAAAGCCTGATGCTGCTGTCTTCCACACTTGGAGCCATGCATGTACAATCCTTGTTTTCAGTGGCGGGATCATTGACACAGATGGTGAAGTTTCAGTGCTCAGTAGAGATGTAACACTTTTGAGGGGTTTAGCACCTGGAGGACCTCCGTGCCACTCTCACATCATCATCAGACAGGTTGATAATGTCTTTGACATTTTCTTCAGGGTGTTGTGGGTCAATGCAGAGTATATAGCTGCCTGCTGCTGCAACATATTATAAGTGGAGTTCCACTTCGTTGGGCCATCATGTATGAGCTTTATGAGTAGGCAGCTTTATCATTTCTTGCTTTGTCTTAAGTACATGAGCAGCTGTTGTGCTAGGAAACCTCCTTCCTGATCCATCCTATTGACTGAGATGTGATGCCAAATTCACTACATGTGCAAAGCACCTACCTGTGGTCCCAGTCCTGCCTCATTCACTGCAATTATTTGATTTTTGGCATTATCACTTGTGACTGGGATATCTTTATCTTCATTCCTCCACTGCTTGTGTCAGTACCTGCGCAAGGTGACTCTCGTAGAGGGGGCGTGTCTGCTCATCTGCCAGTCTGCTGTGATGAAGTGAGCGCTTATCGTCACATAGTTTCCCTGGACGTGCACCTGTCTGTCGTGAGCGCAACAGGTGATGCTCTGGATCAGGGGTCACCAACCTTTTGAAACCAAGAGCTACTTCTTGGTACTGATTAATGCGAAGGGCTACCAGTTTGATACACACTTAAATAAATTGCCAGAAATAGCCAATTTGCTCAATTTACCTTTAACTCTATATTATTATTAATAATGAATGATATTTACACTTAATTGAACGGTTTAAGAGGAGAAAACACGAAAAAAATGACAATTAAATTTTGAAACATAGTTTATCTTCAATTTCGACTCTTTAAAATTCAAAATTCAACCGAAAAAAAGACGAGAAAAACTAGCTAATTCGAATCTTTTTGAAAAAATTAAAAAAATAATTTATGGAACATCATTAGTAATTTTTCCTGATTAAGATTAATTTTAGAATTTTGATTATATGTTTTAAATTGGTTAAAATCCAATCCCCACTTTGTTAGAATATATAACAAATTGGACAAAGCTATATTTCTAACAAAGACAAATCATTATTTATTCTAGATTTTCCAGAACAAAAATTTTAAAAGAAATTCAAAAGACTTTGAAATAAGATTTAAATTTGATTCTACAGATTTTCTGGATTTGCCAGAATAATTTTTTTGAATTTTAATCATAAGTTTGAAGAAATATTTCACAAATATTCTTTGTTCGAAAAAACAGAAGCTAAAATGAAAAATTAAATTAAAATGTATTTATTATTCTTTACAATAAAAAAATTAATTTACTTGAACATTGATTTAAATTGTCAGGAAAGAAGAGGAAGGAATTTAAAAGGTAAAAAGGTATATGTGTTTAAAATCCTAAAATTATTTTTAAGGTTGTATTTTTTCTCTAAAATTGTCTTTCTGAAAGTTATCAAGAAGCAAAGTAAAAAAATTAATGAATTTATTTAAACAAAAGAAGACCAAGTCTTTAAAATATTTTCTTGGATTTTCAAATTCTATTTGAGTTTTGCTCTCTTAGAATTAAGAATGTCAGGCAAAGTGGGACCAGCTTGCTGTACATAAATAACATTTAAAAAATAGAGGCAGCTCACTGGTAAGTGCTGCTATTTGAGCTACTTTTAGAACAGGCCAGCGGGCTACTCATCTGGTTCTTACGGGCTACCTGGTGCCCGCGGGCACCGCGTTGGTGACCCCTGCTCTGGATAGTTCATCCACAACTTTTTTCTTCTCCTGCTCATAAAGATCTGGCACAATCTTATCGCTGAAGTGGCTGCGCGACGGGATGTCGTAACGTGGCTCAAGCACGTTCAGCATGTGTTTAAAACCCTCGTCTTACACAACGGAGTCTGCACCTATAAACACACCGATTAAATGGCGCGGGGCGTTCAAGCTCCTCCGTTACTCCGCTCGCCATGACCACGCTGTGTGTGGACTGAACGTGCATGCGAACAACCTTTTTGTTTTGTTTTATATATCAAACCGCGGATCACGTGTGTCCCACCCCCCCCACAGCCACACCCAGACACACACACACGGCTCTTTTCTTCTCTCCGGCGTGTGACAGAGGAAGATTCAGAAGAAAGACACCGCAGCGCTTCTGTTTCTAGCTGATACTACATAAAAAATAACGTAAAATAAACGCAGTAACGCATCATGTAGTAACGGTAACTGAGTTACTGAATATAAAAAAATAACGCGTTAGATTACTAGTTACCGCCGAAACTAACGGCGTTAGTCCCAACACTGTTTATAACAGGGGTGGGCAATTAATTTTCACCGGGGCCGCATAAGCAACCCGAGCACTGCTGGAGGGCCACACGACAATATTTCAATTAAATTTTGCTCAATATTATATTTGATATACCGTAAGATAAATAATAATGATGATAATAATAATAATAATTAATAATAATAATAATAATTTAATTTAACCTAACTTAACTTTATACAAAAGCAGATTGCTTTTGATGGTCACTTTATCCTGCATCATCCAACATTTTTCCCCATCAGATTTGGACAACCATCTGTTGTTAAAAATAGTTTTTAATCATATTTATTCTATATTGTTTTTTATATTGGTTTTATATGTAATTGTTTTTTCTTTTTATTCAGTCATTGGTGGAGCTAAGGATAATATTTGAATATTGTTTGTAATATTGTTGTGCAGCACTTTGGAAACATTTTGTTGTTTAAATGTGCTATATAAATAAAGTGGATTGGATTGTCACACCTGCCAGCTTGTCCCAACACGCATTTACCTCTGTGAACAAGTCATTACCTGTGGTTGTCTCTTTAATTGACTGCATCAGAGCTCTCATCCAAAGTTAGCAAAAAACAGTCCATGTCTCCGGGCATTATCAGCGCAACAAAGTCCAATAAGCACTCCTTAATAAACTCTCCGTCAGAAAACGCCTTACTTTTTCTGGCGCTTTTGTGAGAAATGACGAAACTTGTCCTGACGGCTGCATCTCTGGGGGTGTGAAATATGGCACAAAGTCCTTGTTGGGTTTGCAGTTTTACCATCAACGCATCAGCCTCCCTTGCGCGCGCTTCATCAGACACATTCCGGTATTTTCCCTCGTGTTTCTTCGTGTAGTGGCGATTAAAATGATATTTAAACACAGCAACCGGTGTACCACACATTAAGCACACGGCTTTACCATTAATTTATGTAAAGAAATACTTGGCAGTCCATGTCTTGTTGGAAACACGCCATTCCTCATCAACTTTTCTTTTTTTAGCGTCTCATCACTTGTCTCTATGCACCTTCACTCACAGGTTCCCCCCGGACATACGGCATAAATAACACATTTCAAAATAAAAGCAGCACAGTTGTATTGCGCGCACGACATAGATGTTTTTTAAACTTTATTTTGTAATTTGTAATTGCGCCGTTCAATTCACTCACAATCGCACACGCGCATACGTCCACACGGAAGTAATACAAATAACGCTTTTCAAAACAAAAGCAGCGCCGTTGTATTGCACACTCGACATAGATACTTTTTGAAATGTATTTTGTAATTTATGATTGGCCTCACGCGGGCCGGACAGGGATGCGCAAAGGGCCGGATGCGGCCCGCGGGCCGTATAATGCCCAGGTCTGGTTTATAACAAAACCAAAATAAAACCACTCACCTTTCTACACTGTAAAAAATGACAGTAAAAACTACGGCAAGCAATTTTTAAGCAGCAAGAGTAAAACACAGTAAAATCCAAAATACTGTGGATTCCTGCAAACCAAGAAACAGTAGATAACCTAAATTACTATGGTTATAGTACGTAGAAAACGCATTACTGTGAAAATAATGAAAATGTGCACAATGCAAAATACTGTAATGTCCCAGGCATGTAAATACTCTTAAAATGTATGGTATTTTTATGTATGAATTAAAGATTTTGTAGATTGTACGTTTAATTTTTCAGCATACCTTATTGTTATAGAGTTGTGTGTTGAAGCATTACCCTCAACTTAAATGTTTCCTTATATTTTTGTGGCAAGTTGCTTAAGACATTGAGGGGTTATGTCTGTGTGCTTCATTGTAAACTGCATCGAAATGAACCACGCTGTGTGTTTAAGTGTGTTGGAACTGCTTGCAAACAGCTATTTAACAGATACAGAGCATTTAAAACTCATGTCACCTGAAGGAACATGTTGCAGAAAGCCATGTGAGTTGTCCAGTGAAAGGTTGTACAAATACTTCCATGTTAAAATCCTCATGTACCACTCACATATCTCGGAAACACAAGCATTTTGCAGATACTAGTATTGGTGACAAGGCAGAACAGTGGAGCGGGATATAACGCTCATGGCTCACAGTGAGGAGGTTCTGGGTTCATTCTCTTTCTGTGTGGAGTTTGTATGTTCACACCGTGACTCCCTGGGATTCTCCGGGTACTTCTGCTTCCTCCCACCTCCAAAGACATGCACTTGGGAATAGGCTGATTGGCATAATTAAATTTGGCCCTAATTTCCTTTTACGGTGAATTCCTGGCAACCACCGCTGCCCGTATTTTTACCGTAAATTGTATACCGTATTTTCCGCACTATAAGGCGCACCTAAAAACCTCCAATTTTCTCAAAAGCTGACAGTGCGCCTTATAATCCGGTGCGCCTTATATATGGACCAATATTAACCCACAACAGGTCTCGCAACTACGGGATGCATAACGTAACTCCAGCCTCTACAGTAGCGTCTATTCTATGCGGCTTATAGTGCGGTGTGCCTTATATATGAACAAAGTTTTAAAATAGGCCATTCATTGAAGGTGCGCCTTATAATCCTGTGCGCTTTATAGTGCGGGAAATACGGTAGGTTTTTTTGTAAACAGGTTAACAATATATCAGTTATTTTCATAGTTATATACCGTAATTAACTGTAAAATTAATGTATTCAATATCAACACACCGTAATGTCCTATACGTTGTGACTGTATTTTTTACTGTGAATTCCTGGCAACCACAGCTGCCGCTATTTTACCGGAAATTGTGCAGATTTTTTTTTACAGTGTATGACACATGAGATAATGAGGCGTAGTGTAAAAAAGTGAAGAGATTTTCCAAAAGGCGAGAGGGTGTCATGCATGTCATACAATGTTGAATCATGTTAAAGGCCTACTGAAATGAAATGTTCTTATTTAAACGGGGATAGCAGATCCATTCTATGTGTCATACTTGATCATTTCGCGATATTGCCATATTTTTGCTGAAAGGATTTAGTAGAGAACATTGACGATAAAGTTTGCAACTTTTGGTCGCTGATAAAAAAAGCCTTGCCTGTACCGGAAGTAGCGTGACGTCACAGGTTGTGGAGCGCCTCACATCTGCACATTGTTTACAATCATGGCCAGCAGCAGCGAGAGCGATTCTGACAGAGAAAGCGACGATTACCCCATTAATTTGAGCGAGGATGAAAGATTTGTGGATGAGGAAAGTGAGAGTGAAGGATTAGAGTGCAGTGCAGGACGCCAGGATGTATCTTTTTTCGCTCTGACCGTAACTTAGATACAAGGGCTCATTGGATTCCACACTTTCTCCTTTTTCTATTGTGGATCACGGATTTGTATTTTAAACCACCTCGGATACTATATCCTCTTGAAAATGAGAGTCGAGAACGCGAAATGGACATTCACAGTGACTTTTATCTCCACGACAATACATCGGCGAAACACTTTAGCTTCAGAGCTAACCTGATAGCATCGTGCTTAACTGCGGATAGAAACAGAAGAAATAAGCCCCTGACTGGAAGGATAGACCGAAGATCAACAATACTACTATTACTTCTACTATCAGGAGACACTGAACTAAACCCTGGACCTGTAACCACACGGTTAATGCTGTCCCGCCTGGCGAAGCCTAGCAATGCTGTTGCTAATGACGCCATTGAAGCTAACTTAGCTACGGGACCTCGACAGAGCTATGCTAAAAACATGAGCTCTCCACCTACGCCAGCCCTCATCTGCTCATCACCACCCGTGCTCACCTGCGTTACAGCGATCGACGGCGCGACGGAGGACTTCACCACGATCATCGGTGCGGTCGGCGGCCCAGAGACGGAGGAAGTCAACCAAGACACCGGTGAGGACAGCGGCGCGGCGGCGGACGGCGTTGTGTTGCTGTAGCCAGCCGCTAATACACCGATCCCACCTACAGCTTTCTTCTTTGCTGTCTTCATTGCTCATTAAACAAATTGCAAAAGATTCACCAACACAGATGTTCAGAATACTGTGGAATTTTGCGATGAAAACAGACTACTTAAGCTGGCCACCGTGCTGTTCCAAAATGTCTGCTACAATCCGTGACGTCACGCGCAAACGTCATCATACCGAGACGTTTTCAGCCGGATATTTCCCGGGAAATTTAAAATTGCACTTTATAAGTTAACCCGGCCGTATTGGCATGTGTTGCAATGTTAAGATTTCATCATTGATATACAAACTATCAGACTGCGTGGTCGGTAGTAGTGGGTTTCAGTAGGCCTTTAACTTTTACACAAGTGTAAAAAAAAAAGTTACTTACTGTGTAATGAAATGTACCACCACTTGCTTGTGCAGGGGGACAATCTATTCACATTACGACGGATGTTTTTTGCAGTGTACCTTCAGTTAGTAGTATTATTGTCACGTCAGCCATATTGTACTGAGCAGCCAGGACAGAAGCGTTTGTTTGGAGGTTACATTTCCAGTTAATAGTAACCACATGTTCCACTCTCTCTACCCTTCTCTGGTGGCGTCAAATGTGCAACTTCTAGGCATTTTGTGATTGTTTTCCAATATTGTCTACCTTATCAGTGTGAAGGACTGAACTCAACTCTTTCTTTGCCTAGTCACTTCTCATGGCTATAAGATATGAGCGCATAATCCGGTAATGCTTCATGGTGAAGTTTAGAGAGCACCCATATTGTTGTCATGCTTTAACCGAGGGACTCGGAGGGAATAAGAAATTGAGTCTAGAAATGTGTGAGTCTAATTAAAACGATGAAAATAATTACTGATACAGGCTGACAGACAGCCTCGCCCTCAGACATCCTCAGTAATTAGTTAATTAACCAAACGCAAATTAGCAGCAAGAATTTGTCAGCCTGACTTAATGGGGAAGATGGTGAGCCCTCCTCTCGCTTTCTACTTTGACACCCCCCTCATGAGCCGCCTCCGTTATCTGCTTGTTTGTGTGTGGAATGCTAAGACACGGTTTTTAAAAAGTTCCAAATAGGGCACTTTTTTTCCTTTTTTTTTTAATCACTAGTCTGCATGTCAGTCACAGCGAGGTTGGTAAAACGTTTATGGTCCGAGTCGAGTCATTCAAATTGAATGTGATTTCATGATAATGAGGCTGGACTTTTCTCCATTTATGCCTAAAATAACCTGAGACGCCGCTACCATCTGTTCCTCTTCGAATGCCCTAATGTTATATTCATTAAAAGTGAGGCGTTTTCTTTAAAAAGGAAAGTTAAGGTGTCGTGTGTCAAGTGTCAAGGGTGAGTAACTCAAAGGAGTATAAGGAGTAATGGTATCATATTTTCCGGACTATGGAGCGCACTGGTATATAAGCCACACCCACAGAATTGTATATGGATAAAATATGTTTCCATATACAAACCCCATTTCCATATGAGTTGGGAAATTGTGTTAGATGTAAATATAAACGGAATACAATGATTTGCAAATCATTTTCAACCCATATTCAGTTGAATATGCTACAAAGACAACATATTTGATGTTCAAACTGATAAACATTTTTTTTTTTGCAAATAATCATTAACTTTAGAATTTGATGCCAGCAACACGTGACAAAGAAGTTGGGAAAGGTTGCAATAAATACTGAGAAAGTTGAGGAATGCTCATCAAACACTTATTTGGAACATCCCACAGGTGAACAGGCAAAAAATAAAAGTATAAAAGTAGATTCCATGAAATGCTCAGTCATTCACAAACAAGGATGGGGCGAGGGTCACCACTTTGTCAACAAATGCGTGAGCATATTGTTGAACAGTTTAAGAAAAACCTTTCTCAACCAGCTATTGCAAGGAATTTAGGGATTTCACCATCTACGGTCCGTAATATCATTAAGGGTTCAGAGAATCTGGAGAAATCACTGCACGTAAGCAGCTAAGCCCGTGACCTTTGATCCCTCAGGCTGTACTGCATCAACAAACGACATCAGTGTGTAAAGGATATCACCACATGGGCTCAGGAACACTTTAGAAACCAGTAACTACAGTTGGTCGCTACATCTGTAAGTGCAAGTTAAAACTCTCCTATGCAAGGCGAAAACCGTTTATCAACAACACCCAGAAACGCCGTCTGCTTTGCTGGGCCTGAGCTCATCTAAGATGGACTGATACAAAGTGGAAAAGTGTTCTGTGGTCTGACAAGTCCACATTTCAAATTGTTTTTGGAAACTGTGGATGTCGTGTCCTCCGGACCAAAGAGGAAAAGAACCATCCGGATTGTTATAGGCGCAAAGTTGAAAAGCCAGCGTCTGTGATGGTATGGGGGTGTATTAGTGCCCAAGACATTGGTAACTTACAC
This sequence comes from Entelurus aequoreus, assembly GCF_033978785.1. NCBI lineage: Eukaryota > Metazoa > Chordata > Actinopteri > Syngnathiformes > Syngnathidae > Entelurus > Entelurus aequoreus. The sequence continues at coordinate 19,463,588 of NC_084753.1, read as the reverse complement.
ATCTGTGAAGGCGCCATTAATGCTGAAAGGTACATACAGGTTTTGGAGCAACATATGTTGCCATCCAAGCAACGTTACCATGGACGCCCCTGCTTATTTCAGAAAGACAATGCCAAGCCACGTGTTACATCAACGTGGCTTCATAGTAAAAGAGTGCGGGTACTAGACTGGCCTGCCTGTAGTCCAGACCTGTCTCCCATTGAAAATGTGTGGCGCATTATGAAGCCTAAAATACCACAACGGAGACCCCCGGACCGACAGCAAAAATGGGAAAGAATTCCACCTGAGAAGCTTAAAAAAATGTCTTCTCAGTTCCCAAACGTTTACTGAGTGTTGTTAAAAGGAAAGGCCATGTAACCAGTGGTGAACATGCCCTTTCCCAACTACTTTGGCACGTGTTGCAGCCATGAAATTCTAAGTTAGTTATTATTTGCAAAAAAAAAAAAGTTTATGAGTTTGAACATCAAATATCTTGTCTTTGTAGTGCATTCAATTGAATATGGGTTGAAAAGGATCTGCAAATCATTGTATTCCGTTTATATTTACATCCAACACAATTTCCCAACTCATATGGAAAGAGGGTTTGTATTAGCTGCAGTAGACTATAAGCCGCAGATATATATGTTGTGAGATGACTTGCTTGCACAGAAATATTTTGTAAATGTTTATTTACATACCGTAATTGTTTCCAAACAGTGTCTGAAACATGGCAGTAAAACGGCTGATCAAACAAAACAGATGTCATCGTCATGGACCCACTAGCTGCGAAAGCTAGCTCTCCTATCAGCTAAACAGACTCAAAAAACTCCCTGTTGGCGTTTTAGTGAGTTCACTGAGGAATTTGTAAGACTAGAACAATACAAACAGAATGCCATTGTAAATTAATAATATTAACACAGACGCTCAGACATGTTAGCATATTAGCTAATGCTAACGACGCTAGCTTCATTACAGTGTTACAGCATGTACAGAATTCTTAAACAAAATTACTAAAAAGTACACACTTTCAAATGATAAATACATTAGCTTGTATTCAATGAGTACTTGCAAACTTGAACTAAAATACGTATAAACATTTTACCATACAAAATGTAAACAAAACTCATTTTCAAATGGTATAATGGCTTATTACTTTAATTATATAAAGTAGTACAGTGTTTCTTAGCTATAGGGCCCATTGTTGTGCGCAAATAAATATTTATTTGCTGTAGTCCGTATCAGCGGTACTCGGTTGAAATACACTTTTCCACCAATTGTAGCAGTAAGGAAAATTCCAAACAGAAGAAGTCTGGAGTTAAAGTCATAGTCATAGTGAAGTTAAGTGAATATTTATATATAGCGCTTTTTCTCTAGAGACTCAAAGGAGAAGTTTCTTAAGCGGAACATTTTTTGACCAATGCGCTAAAGCTTTATTTTAATTTGTACTTACATTTTGACAGTTTAAGAAACACATATATTTAATTTATTATTAATTCAATTTAAATGTATTCATTTTAGCACTGCCAATGTGTATGTATTTTTTTAATCTTTTGCAATATGATTTGTATTAATTTTTGTGATCAGCTTAGCCTAAACCTTGATATATTTAAATTACCACATGGTTTCATATCATTTAATAAGGTTTATCCTGTTAAACTGTAAGTACTGTAGGTTAGATATATTTATTAAATACGATTAAAATCCAGAGTAAGATTACTAATTAAGTGTTAATATTTGAGTGGGCTCGGGCCCCTCTGTAGTGAAAAAGTTGGGCCCCAAGATCAAAACGGTTAAAAACCCCTACAGTAGTATAAAAAGAGACGTAAACATTTTTTTTATGCCATATACAGTACAGTGTAGGGCAGGGGCATCAAACTCGTTTTTATTGAGGGCCACATTGCAATTAGGGTAACCCTTAGAAGGCCACTTGTAACAATAAATACGTATATAAATATAATTGTATAAAGACCTCGTTATACAAACTGCATAAGCAACTCCTTCTGATTACCATTTTTTACTAACATTTGATGGATATCTTGCTTTGGAGTCTTAAGTCAAGGCATATATTTAAGTATTTATTTTTGATTACCGAAACAAATATGCTTTGAACTTCTTGTTCCATGATCAGATATTAAATCGTATGCAGTACATTATTCTGTCAAAGTTGTAAAAACAAATACATTTAGCCAGAAAGTACTTACAGTATTTCCAGCCTATAGCAAACCACATAAAATAATATGGTGTGCCATTTTAAATGACGTGGCGGGTCACTTTAAATAATGTGGTGTATCACGTTAAATAATGTGGCGGGCCATGTACAATAACGTGGTGGCGGGTCACTTAAATGATGTGGCGGGCCATGTACAATAACGTGGTGCCCCATTAATTAAATGTTGTTGTGGCAATGAGCTTGACCAAGGGGAAAATACATTGAAAAATAGCTAGTGTTTTGCATAGAGTGGAACACTCGATATACAAAACCCAAAACCAGTGAAGTTGGCACGTTGTGTAATTTGTGAATAAAAACAGAATACAATGATTTGCAAATCCTTTTAAACTCATATTCAATTGAATAGACTGCAAATACAAGATATTTAATGTTGAGTTTGAGTTTGAGTTTATTTCGAACATGCAAGCATACAACATGATACATCACAATTTCCAGTTTTCTCTTTTCAACATGTTCGAAAAGGAGTAGGAAGAAGCAGAGCTTAGAATGTTCAAACTGAGAAACTTAATTTTTTTGTGCAAATAATCATTAACGTCCACAGTTTTCAAAAACAATTTTAAATGTGGACTCGTCAGACCACAGAACACTTTTCCACTTTGCATCAGTCCATCTTAGAAGAGCTCTGGCCCAGCAAAGCCGGCGGCGTTTCTGGGTGTTGTTGATAAATGGCTTTTTGTAGAGTTTTACCTTGCACTTACAGATGTAGTGACAAACTGTAGTTACGGACAGTGGTTTTCTGAAGTGTTCCTGAGCCCATGTGGTGATATCCTTTACACACTGATGTCTGTTTTTTATGCAGTACCGCCTGAGAGATTGAAGGGCTGTAATATCATCGCTTACGTGCAGTGATTTCTATAGATTCTCTGAACCTTTTGATGATATTACGGACCGTAGATGGTGAAATCCCTAAATTCCTTGCAATAGCTTGTTGAGAAATGTTGTTTTTAAACTGTTCGACAATTTGTTCACGCATTTGTTTACAAAGTGGTGACCCTCGCCCCATCCTTGTTTGTGAATGACTGAGCAATTCATGGAAGCTGATTTTATACCCAATCATGGCACCCGCCTGTTCCCAATTAGCCTGTTCACCTGTGGGATGTTCCAAATAAGTGTTTGATGAGCATTCCTCAACTTTCTCAGTCTTTTTTGCCACTTGTGCCAGCTTTTTTGAAACATGTTGCTGGCATCAAATTCCAAATGAGCTAATATTTGCCAAAATAACAAAGCTTTCCAGTTCGAATGTTAAGTATCTTGTCTTTGCAGTCTATTCAATTGTGCCAAACGTACCAACTTCACTGGTTTTGGGTTTTGTGCTAACACATCTATTTGCTACCTTTAGATCGAGCTGAAGTACTGTATGCCTCTGTGTGCAAACAATGTCTTGGCGTACGATTGCTTCATTTATTCATTCATTGATTTTGGGTGCCGCTGAAAGCCCTTTATTCTAATGACATCACTTCCTGTACACGCGGGCACGGCCATTTTGAAGAGGCGGGACCCCTACGTGACATCCTGTTAACATTTTTTGCGAGGAGTACACGGCGGCGGCAGCGCGGATGACGCACGGATTGGCCTGCTGACCTGCTCAGTGGCCTTGTGGTTAGAGTGTCTGCCCTGAGACTGGAAGGTTGTGAGTTCAAACCCCGGCTGAGTCATACCAAAGACTATAAACAATGGGACACATTACCTCCCTGCTTGGCACTCAGCATCAAGGGTTGGAATTGTGGGTTAAATCACCAAATGATTCCCGAGCGCGTCGCACGCTGCTGCTCACTGCTCCCCTCACCTCCCAGGGGGTGAACATGGGGATGGGTCAAATGCAGAGGACACATTTCACCACACCCAGAGTATGTGTGACAATCGTTGGAACTTTAACAAATATGGAAGGAACATTTTCACAATTGCAACCATCATGAAAAAAAAATTACTTTTATGGTTGCTGACTTTTCCAAAGGGGTTAAATATTTGCGCGAGGACAGAGCGAGAGAGTGCAAGGCTATATCGAAAAGCTGTTGTTTGTGTAGATAAATGAGAAACAGCTAGCATTTCTGAGACTATCATTTGGTGAAAAGGCTTTTACATTACCTTTTGCACTATATTAATTTATATTACTATGTGTTGTCAACTTTGTACTTTTTTATGTCATTGCCTGAAATAAATAAATAAATAAATGAAAAAAAAAGAAAATGAATGGCGACTTGATGTCCAGAACATACTTGCCAACCCTCCCAATTTTCCCGGGAGACTCCCGAATTTCAGTGCTCCTCCCGAAAATCTCCCGGGGCAACCATTCTCCCGAATTTTCCCGATTTCCACCCGGACAACAATATTGGGTGCGTGCCTTAAAGGCACTGTCTTTAACGTCCTCTCTCACCTGAAAAGGAGACTATTATTGTTTTGGCAAACTCTACACAAGGCCAAAGCCTTCACCCAAACAGAAGGGCCTCATGTCCAAATGTCAGTTTGGCTCCCATTTCCTCCCAGAGGACAGAACTGGAATTACAGACAACATTTCCCAACAAGACCATCAGTAATCAGGAAGGCTCTCACCTGAAGCAATCAAATCCACTCCTTTTTAAGTCTGCAGTCCAGCTCAAACTTCAGGCCAACAAACACTGCTCGAGGACAATTTGCCAAATGCAGTAGTGCCTAACTGTTTACAGAGACCAGGGTGGCTGACGGTGAGATGTCTTATATTATTTTGATGTTTGATTTGATGTGTTGAATTTATTTAATGGCCAAGTGGTTGTTAAATGTTTAAATGCCAAATCCAAGCTGTTAAAGGTCATGTATATGTACTTTTGGAAACACTATAACTTT